>NW_027884937.1:0-244 GCF_054177405.1 Leptonychotes weddellii | reverse complement strand
ACGCTTAACGACTGAGCCACCCAGGTGCCCCTAAATAAAATCTTTAAAAAAAAAAAAGAAATTCTAAATTATGACATCAAAAACTAATGATGTATTGTATGGTGACTAACATAACATAATAAAATTTTAAAAAAAAGAAATTCTAAATTATGGTTATAATTTCATTATTAAAATTTTTTACTTGTCAATTTTTATGAATGTGACAGTAATGTGCTGAAACAATTTCTCAGACCATAACTGAATT
>NW_027884936.1:0-244 GCF_054177405.1 Leptonychotes weddellii | reverse complement strand
TGCCCTTCTGTTTACACATGGACATGTCTGTGTCCTAATTTACTCTTTTTTAAATTATGTTAATCACCATACATTACATCATTAGTTTTTGTTGTAGTGTTCCATGATTCATTTTTTGCATATAACACCCAGTGCTCCATGTGGAACGTGCCCTCTTTAATACCCATCACCAGGCTAACCCATCTTCTTATAAAGATACTGGCCATAGTGGGATAGGGCCCACTTGAGAGACTTCATTTTAACT
>NW_027884935.1:0-244 GCF_054177405.1 Leptonychotes weddellii | reverse complement strand
TTTATTGGGCTAGATGAATGGAGTAGACTAGGTTTACGTTATTCTTTTTTTTTTTAAATCAAACCCAAAAAGTAATAGCTCTGGCCATTGACTATTCATGTTTAATATTTCAGTTTTGAAATGTGAATTTGTTGTTATACTACTTAGAAAGTAGAACAGAACTCTAAATACTGGAGTTCCTTTCAAAAGAAAAAAAAAAACACAGGTACATTAAAATTTCAATTAGGGCATGGAGGAGGATATG
>NW_027884934.1:0-244 GCF_054177405.1 Leptonychotes weddellii | reverse complement strand
TTTATAAACGAAGGAATGAAAGTGTGCTCGCTGCTTCCTGGGGCCGCCCGAGCGTGAGCGCTGGGACCTCTGAGCCTCCTGGCACTTCTTTCCAGCTCCTCTGAGTGGGCAAGTGTCTCCAGTGTCCTCAGGTTTGTCCCAGGAGGAAACACACCCTGTGAGTCAGTGCTTGACTCAGCAAGGACTCCCTGCAACTTGTCCCCCCCACCCCCCATTTTACCTTCCGCGACCCACAAGCCAGCCG
>NW_027884933.1:0-244 GCF_054177405.1 Leptonychotes weddellii | reverse complement strand
TTTTGCTATACCAATAGGTATGAGGCTAAAATTTCCTTTGATGTCTTTGCATCTTCTCTGCTGTCTTTGGGGTTTCACAGAGACTTCTTCAACAAGGTCTAAAATATGCAATTCTTTCAGTTGTATCCCCTTGTTATTATATAGGCATCATACTGATGTGGTGGTAGGGTGTGGGAGGAAAAGAAGCATTCTTTTTTTTGTTTTTTTAAAGATTTTATTTATTTGACAGAGAGACAGTGCGAGA
>NW_027884932.1:0-244 GCF_054177405.1 Leptonychotes weddellii | reverse complement strand
TTTTTTTTTGCTGCTATATTGCCAAATCTTCACTTGGATTTTATGATCGAGATAATTTAAAATAATGTTCTTCTATCTCCTTAGGCACTATTCAACAGTATTTCACTGATGTGCACACAGCTCCAGTCTAGCACTTTTCCCAAACAGTTGTGTGACTGTTGTCGGTGCAGACGACAGAACAAAGAGAGTCCCGTGTGGACTCAGGCAGAGGGTGCAGCTGAGGGTGTGGGCAGGGCCAGAGGGG
>NW_027884931.1:0-244 GCF_054177405.1 Leptonychotes weddellii | reverse complement strand
TACTACTCTGTTGGTTATTAGCATTACCCCTTAACTCCAAAGGTATTCAAGTATAGTCTTTCTCTGGTAAAGTTTTCAAAACATGCAATTGTTTAAGATCATGTAGAAGCTAGTTAGGCTGGCAAAGGAAGGAGCTCCCTACTTGTTGTTGATAAAATTTAATGGTTCTCTCTAATTTATTATATTGCCCTGAATTTTGGGGATACTGGAGTGTTCTATTGAGCTATCTCATATAATGACTTTA
>NW_027884930.1:0-244 GCF_054177405.1 Leptonychotes weddellii | reverse complement strand
TTTTAGTCTGTGTTAACATCTTAAGATGAATTAAGACAATTTTCATTTTTTTTTTTTTAAAGATTTTATTTATTTATTTGAGAGAGAGAGAATGAGAGACAGAGAGCATGAGAGGGAGGAGGGTCAGAGGGAGAAGCAGACTCCCCGCTGAGCAGGGAGCCCGATGCGGGACTCGATCCCGGGACTCCAGGATCATGACCTGAGCCGAAGGCAGTCGCTTAACCAACTGAGCCACCCAGGCGCC
>NW_027884929.1:0-244 GCF_054177405.1 Leptonychotes weddellii | reverse complement strand
TCGTTAAGCGTCTGCCTTCGGCTCAGGTCATGATCCCAGGGCCCGGGGATCGAGCCCCGCATCGGGCTCCCTGCTCTGCGGGAAGCCTGCTTCTCCCTCTCCCACTCCCCCTGCTTGTGTTCCCTCTCTCGCTGTGTCTCTCTCTCTGTCAAATAAATAAATAAATAAAATCTTTAAAAAAAAAAAGAAATAAAAAAAAATAAAAATTCAAAAACCTTGTATAATCAGAAAATTATAAGTTCAT
>NW_027884928.1:0-244 GCF_054177405.1 Leptonychotes weddellii | reverse complement strand
TTCTGGACTTTCTATTCTGTTTCTTTGATCTGTTTGTCTAAATTTATACTAACATCACAAAGTCTTGAAAGTGTAGCTTCATAAGTCTTGTAATCTGGTAGTGTTAGTCCTCCGATTTTGTCTTCTTTTTCAAAGCTGTTTGGCTATTCTAGGAGCTTTACATTTCCATATGAATTTTAGCATTAGCTTGCCAATTTCTACAGACAAGTCTGGTGGGATTTTTATCTGTAAATCAATTTGGGGA
>NW_027884927.1:0-1647 GCF_054177405.1 Leptonychotes weddellii | reverse complement strand
ATCCTTATACTCTGAAGAGTTTTAATCAGGAAAGGATGCTGTATTTTGTCAATTGCTTTTTCTGCATCAATTGAGAGGACCATATGGTTCTTCTCTCTCCTCTTATTAATATGTTCTGTCACACTGATTGATTTGTGAATGTTGAACCACCCTTGCATCCCGGGGATAAATCCCACTTGGTCATGGTGGATGATCCTTTTAATGTATTGTTGGATCCTATTAGCTAGGATTTTGTTGAGGATTTTGGAATCCATATTGATCAGGGATGTCGGTCTGAAATTCTCCTTTTTGATGGGGTCTTTGCCTGGTTTTGGGATTAAGGTAATGCTGGCCTCACAGAATGAGTCTGGAAGCTTTCCTTCTGTTTCTGTTTTTTGAAACGGCCTCAGGAGAATAGGTATTATTCTTTGAATGTTTGGTAGAATTCCCCAGGGAATCCATCAGACCCTGGACTCTTGTTTTTTGGGAGGTTTTTGATCACTGCTTCAATTTCATTACTGGTTATTGGCCTATTCAGGTTGTCAATTTCTTCCCGTTTCAGTCTTGGGAGTTATAGGCTTCCAGGAAGGCATCCATTTCATCCAGGTTGCTCAATTTATTGGCATATAGTTGTTGATAATAATTTCTAATAATTGTTTCTATTTCCTTGGTGTCAGTCATGATCTCTCCCCTTTCATTCATAATTTTATTAATTTGGGTCCTTTCTCTTTTCTTTTGGATAAGTCTGGCCAGTGGTTTATTGATATTATTAATTCTTTCAAAGAACCAGCTTCTAGTTTTGTTGATCTGATCCACTAGGTTTCTGGTTTCTAATTCATTGATCTCTGCTCTAATCTTAATTATTTTTCTAATGCATGGCTTAGGCATCATTTGTTGCTTTTTCTGTAGTTCTTTAAGGTGTAAAGTTAGTTGGTGAATTCGGGATTTTTCTGTTTTTTTGAGTGAGGCTTGGGATGGCTATGTATTTCCCCCTTAGGACCACCTTTGCAGTATCCCATAGTTTTTGGGCTGTGTTTTCGTTCTCATTGGTTTCCATGAAATGTTTAAGTTCTTCATTGATTTCCTGGTTGACTCAAACATTCTTGAGCAGAGTGGTCTTTAGCTTCCAAGTGTTTGAATTTCTTCCAAACTTTTTCTTGTGATTGAGTTCCAGTTTTAAAGCATTATGGTCTGAGAATATGCAGGGAATAATCTCAATCTTTTGGTATTGGTTGAGACCTGATTTGTGACCCATGGTCTGTTCTGGAGAAAGTTCCCTGTGCACTCCAGAAAAATGAGCATTCTGTTGTTTTAGGGTGGAATGTGCTGTATATATCTATGAGGTCCATCTGGTCCAGTGTGTCATTCAAAGCTCTTGTTTCTTTGTTGATTTTCTGCTTAGATGGTCTGTCTATTGCTGAGAGTGGTGTATTGAGGTCTCCTACAATTAACGTATTGTTATCAGTATGACTCTTTATTTTGGTTAACAGTTAGCTTATGTAGATGGCTGCTCCCATGTTGGGGGTGTAGATATTTACAATTGTTAGATCTTCTTGTTGGATAGACCCTTTAAGAATGATATAGTGTCCTTCTGTGTCTCTAACTACAGTCTTTAGTTTAAAATCTAATTTGTCTGATATAAGTATTGCTACCCCAGCTTTCTTTTGA
>NW_027884926.1:0-244 GCF_054177405.1 Leptonychotes weddellii | reverse complement strand
CACTCAGTTTGTTTCCTGCGATTAAGAATTCCTCATATCAGTGAAATCATATGATACATGTCTCTCTCTGTTTGACTTATTTCACTCAACATAATACCCTCCAGTTCCATCCACGCAAATGACTGATTCTATCCCGTGAAATGTACCACACACATTTTTCTAAGCCATGAATTTGTTTATTCACACACACACACACACACAAACACACACACTACAGGGTTGTTGTGAAATTACTTTGAGTCCT
>NW_027884925.1:0-244 GCF_054177405.1 Leptonychotes weddellii | reverse complement strand
CATTTAATAGCACTAGAGTCTTTATATATAAAGTAAAAAGTATAAAAATCTTTCTTGGCTGGTAGGACACGTGGATCCCAATGGTTGAGAATTAGACTTAAGTGGCATGTACTTGGCATGTTTATATTTTAAGAATAATTAATTGTACCATTTATGTCTTTAGACATTAAAACAGCATGATTTTAAGACTCTGATTGCTTATGCTTTTTTTTGAATTTTGTTTTTATGTCTTTCCTCTTTTTTT
>NW_027884924.1:0-244 GCF_054177405.1 Leptonychotes weddellii | reverse complement strand
TTAGACTTGGTGTGAGGAGCAGAGAAAACAACAAACTCTTTACAGTGATGTTTTGTGAATTAAATAATCTACTTGGCAGCATCTAATTCTTAACTTGATTAGTGCTTAATAACCACTTATCCCCTCAGAAGAGGAAGGATTAAAATGACAGTGGTACGAAGAAAATAGTTCAATCATTCATTCTTCACGCATTTACCAGGGTCGTCTACATAGCACATCTCATACCAGACATCAAAGGTCATGG
>NW_027884923.1:0-244 GCF_054177405.1 Leptonychotes weddellii | reverse complement strand
TATGCATGTGTATTAATTCTACTTTTACAGAGAGAAAAAAATTCGGCATGAGAAATGTTCCCCTATGTTTACCATATGGGAGAATCCAGGTCCTGTTTTGTTTTAATTGTGGTATATGTTTAATTGAGGTAAAGTGCTCTTATGTTACACGTGGATGAGTCTTGATAAACATATTCACTTGTGTGAACAAAATCAAGCTCAGAAGGTAGAACATCCAATCCAACCAGCACCATCCATTGTGCTA
>NW_027884922.1:0-244 GCF_054177405.1 Leptonychotes weddellii | reverse complement strand
TTTTTTGGGAGAATGAACAAGATGGGAGGACAATCACAAATTTCTGTTGATGCTGAGCATCATCCCAAGTTAGTGTTCTATCCCATGTATGCAGATTAAAAAGCATTTTTCTTTTGGATTCCTTTTAGGCATGGGAGCAAAACCTGCTTTTCCTCCTGCTAGCAAGAAGTCAAAGTCAAGAATAATCATGTTAAACTTACAAGACAAGAGGGCGCCTGGGTGGCTCAGTTGGTTAAGCGACTGC
>NW_027884921.1:0-244 GCF_054177405.1 Leptonychotes weddellii | reverse complement strand
TTTTCAGAGTGACATCCTATCTCTGGACTGGGGGTGATGTTCTGCATCTCTTGTCCTTTCATGCTTCGTCTTGGGTTTTATGTTGTATGTTTTCAGTGTACCTATTTTGAAGTGATCCATCCAAATCTGGGTTAGCCAATAGACAGTGTACATTCTACATCCTGTCCAGCTGCATTTATTTATTTATTTATTTATTTATTTATTTATTTATTTATAAATATTTTATTTATTTGAGAGAGAGAGC
>NW_027884920.1:0-244 GCF_054177405.1 Leptonychotes weddellii | reverse complement strand
GGCCTGAGAGCGGGTGGAGCCAGGAGGGCCTGTGGGCAGCAGAGTACCTGCAAGGTTCCAAGCCCCCCCACCAACTGCTGCGAGCACCCTGCTTTGGTCTCAGGTACGGGGGGTGTGAGGCAGGGCGCAGACTTCAGACACAGCCACCTCTGGGTCTGAAGTCACCCTTCCTGACCTCAGGCACCTCATCCGTGAAATGCGGGGACCAGGCCTCCCTCTGGAGGGTGGGAGAGAAGGTGCATGG
>NW_027884919.1:0-244 GCF_054177405.1 Leptonychotes weddellii | reverse complement strand
TATTTACTGCTCCCTGTCTCCTGCCAGAATGAGCTGTGTGAAGACAGATACTCTCTCATTTTGTACATAGAGTAGCACCTAACACACATTGGACACCCTGTCAGTATCTGTGCGTGTAATGAATTAATCACAGAATAAGTGGTTAGATACCAATAGAGCCAGGAAACAAGAAATGAGGGGAAATTCGTTTTCACACTTTTCATAGAGAAATGCATAATTTTACTTTATAAGACATAAATTCCTC
>NW_027884918.1:0-244 GCF_054177405.1 Leptonychotes weddellii | reverse complement strand
TAAAGTCATAGTGCACCTGCTCCCCGCTCCCGCGCTGGTGAGCTGTGCCGCCTCTCAGTTTTGTCAGCAGCATGGGGTCCGGGGTGAGGGATGGGGGCAGAGAAGAGAACCTGCCTCACGTGGTGACCTGGAACAGCAAGTGAGCTCCTGTCTGTGAGGTGATGAGCACAGGGCCAGGCACACACAGTAGGACGTCTGCGTACATGTCAAATAATAGAAAACCTTGGCTTGAGAAGGATTTAAC
>NW_027884917.1:0-1647 GCF_054177405.1 Leptonychotes weddellii | reverse complement strand
GAGTCTGAACTTGATCCTGAATTGGAAGGCAATGGGGTGGGGAAATTGAATGGCATTAGCCAGAGAGGTAGTGTCATCATATTAGCATTTTAGAGACGTCACTGAGACCCCAGGTGGTGGTGTGTTAGAGCACCCAGGCTGGAGGGTGGACATCAGCAAGCTCACTGATCAGGGTCCTGGGGAGGAATTTCAGGGGCCCAAACCAAGGCAGGATTGGTGCGGGGCAGACACAGTTTTGAGAGCTATTTGAGAGGAAGAATTGATCCATCCTAGAGACAGGTGAGCTGTTAAATTCTCCTCTTCACTCAGAGGCTTTCTTTTCTTAAAAGGCCCCCTCCACCCTCTGCCCCACCTCTCAACCTGGTTTTTGGCTGGGAGCACCTGTTAGCCCAGCATGGAAGGTGTATTTCACAGAACCCTCTGTACCTGCCTGAAAGATCTGGTTGCAGTAATTGTTTTGTTGTAATAATATTTATTACGATAGTAATTACGCGGCACAGGGAGCCCAGGGAGGCTGTTATCAGTGCCACGCTATGGTATTTATCTTGATGAGATGGGGTGACCTCCTTTTCTTCATGAGTGGTGGTGCATGGAGTTCCTGTTAGCACATGGAGATCAATCCCAGCCCCACAGAAAGGGGAGGGTGTCATCGGGAATTTATGTGACCCCAACTCCCACGGCCTACCCCAGCAGGGTCTTAAATCCAGCTGATAGAGCTGCTGCCACCACCTGACTATCTGTCTGCCCCAGGTCACTTCCTGGTGAGTCCAGGCTGATTCTCCCAAGGGAGTGGGGTCCGTGAGTCCCTGCATCACTTCTGCACTCCCAGCCACAGAAGGAGGTGAGACATTGTCCCTGCCCACCTGCAGGGAGCTCCTAGTCTGATGGCAGACACAACCCTTGCATGTGCGTTGCCTTTGATTCTTCTCTAGCTACTTTACATCAAAAAGTGATGGCTTGAGTGACACAAACAGGCACTTTGGGACCAAGGTAATTGTCCAGAGCTGGGATCAGGGGGCTGTATGTCAGGGATGTGATAAAACAAATTCATCCATCCAGCCTCGGGGTCTCTCACAGCCCTGGAAACGTTCTCAGACACGTCTTCCTGGCCTTCCTAGCATCCTCTGCTGGCTTTGAACTTGAAAATGGCCTCAGCTACCAGTCATCCTGCTCTCCCTCATGGAGGTGTTGTGTCCTACTGATCTAGCCTGGCGTCTGACCCTGCCTGCCTGGAGCAAGGTTTCCCATGTACTTCTGGGCACCCGACCCTCTGACTCACCCCTGTTTTCAGCTTGCTTAACATTTGAGAGCAATGGGCAGGGGGATCCTGTGGGAGGGATGGCCAAGGAGTACTGGATTCAGAATCAAAGGGCCGGCCTGTGGGCACCTGGGTGGCTCAGTTGGTTAAGCGTCTGCCTTTGGCTTGGGTCGTGATCCCAGGGCCCTGGGATCGAGCCCTGCATCAGGCTCCCTGCTCAGAGAGGAGCCTGCTTCTCCCTCTTCCTCTGCCTGCCACTCCCCCTGCTTGTGCTCTCTCTCTGTGTGTGTCTGATAAATAATGAATAAAATCTTTAAAAAAAAACCCCAAAAAACAAAAAAACCAAAGGGCCGGCCTGCTGAGCCTGCTTCTGTGTGATCATGAGGAAG
>NW_027884916.1:0-244 GCF_054177405.1 Leptonychotes weddellii | reverse complement strand
TTTTATCTCATAATTATCTTAATAGTTAGAAAATCTTTGGGGACGCCTGGGTGGCTCAGTCGGTTAAGCATCTGCCTTGGGCTCAGGTCATGATTCCAGGGTCCTGAGATTGAGTCCCACATCAGGCTCCTTGCTCAGCGGGGATCCTGCTCCTCCCTCTGCCTGCAGCTCCTCCTGCTTGTACTCTCTCTCTCTCTCTGGCAAATGAATAAATAAAATCTTTTTTAAAAAAAAAAGAAAAGAA
>NW_027884915.1:0-244 GCF_054177405.1 Leptonychotes weddellii | reverse complement strand
GAAAGAAGACCATCTAGAGAATGGAGGGAAAAAAATTTTTTTTCTTCCAATCTGAAAAAGAACTTGTATCTAGAATGTATAAAGAACTAGAACAGGGGCACCTGGGTGGCTCAGTCGGTTAAGCATCTGCCTTTGGCTCAGGTCATGATCTCAGGGTCTCGGGATGGAGCCCAGAGATCAAGCTCCCTGCTCAGTGGGGCGTCTGCTTCTCCCTCTCCTTCTGCCCCTCCCCCCTGCTCCTGTG
>NW_027884914.1:0-244 GCF_054177405.1 Leptonychotes weddellii | reverse complement strand
TCTTTTTGTTTCCTTTAGTTCGGCATTGGCCTGGAGAGATAACAGCCTCGTCTTTATCTCCCAGGCCCATGCTAAGGAGGGTAACCTCTGGAATTGAATAAAACCTTTTATTCCAAGCTAGGAGAAAAGCAAAATAAGACATTTAAGACACCCTGAATTTACATTGTTGAGTTAAAAAGACGTAGCAGGAGGCTTTCACGGGATTCACTCCTTTGGGCAGGTTCCTACCTCCCTGGTTAGGGAT
>NW_027884913.1:0-244 GCF_054177405.1 Leptonychotes weddellii | reverse complement strand
TTAGCTTGATGACTTTATGAGCAATAGAGTCAGCCTGTCCTTTGAAGCACTGAAGCCAGGCACTGACTGCTCTTCTCTAGCTGTGAAAGCCCTAGATGGCGTCTTCTTCCAGGAAAAGGCTTTTCCATTTATTTAGAAGTCTGTTTGGGGCACCTGCGTGGCTCGGTTGGTTAAGCGTCCAACTCTTTTTTTTTTTTTTAAAGATTTTATTTATTTATTTGAGAGAGAGAGAATGAGAGAGAGC
>NW_027884912.1:0-244 GCF_054177405.1 Leptonychotes weddellii | reverse complement strand
TTTATAAACGAAGGAATGAAAGTGTGCTCGCTGCTTCCTGGGGCTGCCCGAGCGTGAGCGCTGGGACCTCTGAGCCTCCTGGCACTTCTTTCCAGCTCCTCTGAGTGGGCAAGTGTCTCCAGTGTCCTCAGGTTTGTCCCAGGAGGAAACACACCCTGTGAGTCAGTGCTTGACTCAGCAAGGACTCCCTGCAACTTGTGCCCCCCACCCCCCATTTTACCTTCCGCGACCCACAAGCCAGCCG
>NW_027884911.1:0-244 GCF_054177405.1 Leptonychotes weddellii | reverse complement strand
GCCCCACGTCCTAGCGGGACACTGACCGCCCCCTCCAGCCTGAGCTCCTCGCTGGGCAGGACAGGGAGCTCCATCCGGCCTTTAGAGGTCATGGATGCCAAGAAAGAAAGCAAACAGCATTCTTGGTGGTTTCTGACGACAGCGTTGCGGGTGGGAGGGAGGCCTTAGGACTTGCCTGTCTCCCCTGACACAGACGGCCGTGTAACTCCAGATGCTGTGCGCTGGGCCCCTGTGTGCCACAGCG
>NW_027884910.1:0-244 GCF_054177405.1 Leptonychotes weddellii | reverse complement strand
AGCCATACACACCCCAGTGTTCATAGCAGCAATGTCCGCAATAGCCAAACTGTGGAAAGAGCCGAGATGCCCTTCAACAGATGAATGGATAAAGAAGATGTGGTCCATATATACAATGGAATATTACTCAGCCATCAGAAAGGATGAATACCCAACTTTTACATCAACATGGATGGGACTGGAGGAGATTATGCTAAGTAAAATAAGTCAAGCAGAGAAAGTCAATTATCATATGGTTTCACTT
>NW_027884909.1:0-244 GCF_054177405.1 Leptonychotes weddellii | reverse complement strand
GACGCTACCTGAGCGGAAACCAAGAGTCAGATGCCCAACTGACTGAGCCACCCAGGCACCCTATAATGTTTTTTATTTATTTTTATTTTTATTATTTTTTAAAGATTTTATTTATTTATTTGACAGAGACACAGCGAGAGAGGGAACACAAGCAGGGGGAGTGGGAGAGGGAGAAGCAGCCTCCACGCAGAGCAGGGAGCCCGATGCGGGACTCGATCCCAGGACCCCAGGATCATGACCTGAG
>NW_027884908.1:0-244 GCF_054177405.1 Leptonychotes weddellii | reverse complement strand
GGTCAAGAGTCACAAGCCCCACCAGCTGAGCCAGCCAGGCATATAGCAATTTATATTTACAACACATTTTAACACTTTCCAAAATTTTGTTTGATCCCCACCTATTGAAACTATGGAAGCTCTTATTTTCCCCATCCTATAGCTGAAAAATCGAAGATTCTCTGAAAGATTAAATGATACAGACACTGTCACTTGATTAATGAGTGATGGATGTTATGTCCTCTACCCTTTTAGTCTATGTGCT
>NW_027884907.1:0-244 GCF_054177405.1 Leptonychotes weddellii | reverse complement strand
GGGGGCGGCGGGAGGGAAGTGACCGTGTGTAAGGAGCGCGGCGAGCGCGAGCGTGAGCGGCGAGGCAGGGCGAGCAAAGCATACTTACCTGGCAGGGGAGATACCATGATCACGAAGGTGGTTTTCCCAGGGCGAGGCTTATCCATTGCACTCCGGATGTGCTGACCCCTGCGATTTCCCCAAATGTGGGAAACTCGACTGCATAATTTGTGGTAGTGGGGGACTGCGTTCGCGCTTTCCCCTG
>NW_027884906.1:0-1647 GCF_054177405.1 Leptonychotes weddellii | reverse complement strand
GTGATGAGCATTGGGTGTTATATGTAAGTGATGAATCACTAAATTCTATTCTGGAAACCAATATTACACACTATGTTAATTAAATACAATGTAAATAAAAAATTGATACAAAAAAAAGTCATCGGAGTTTAGAAATATCTTAGTGAAAAAGTCCTTAATCAGGGATTCAGTTACTTTAAAAACTATAGGGCTATGCAAATATTTTCTATCTCTTTTGTGTTGGTTGTAATAAATCATGATTTCCAAGAAATTTTTCCATTTCATCTAAATTTTCAAACTTATTAAAAACACATAGACATTGGGGAGGGTATGTGCTATGGTGAGTGCTGTGAATGGTTTAAGACTGTTGAATCACAGACCTGTACCTCTGAAACAAATAATACATTATATGTTAAAAAAAAAGAAGAAGATAGTAGGAAGGGTAAAATGAAGGGGGGAAATCTGAGGGGGAGACAAACCATGAGAGACTATGGACTCTGAGAAACAAACTGAGGGTTCTAGAGGGGAGGGGAGATGGGGGCATGGGTTAGCCTGGTGATGGGTATTAAAAAGGGCACATATTGAATGGAAAAAAAAAAGAATCTATTTCTTGGTTTGTCTCTAGGAATAAAGTGTTGAAAGCCAAAAAAAATGAAAAAATAAAAAAAATAAAAAAATAAAAAATAAATA
Source organism: Leptonychotes weddellii (assembly GCF_054177405.1). Classification (NCBI taxonomy): domain Eukaryota; kingdom Metazoa; phylum Chordata; class Mammalia; order Carnivora; family Phocidae; genus Leptonychotes; species Leptonychotes weddellii. The sequence continues at coordinate 978 of NW_027884906.1, read as the reverse complement.
AAATGATAAAAAATTTTAAAAAAACGCATAATATCCTATTATCACTTTAATGTGTGTAAGATCTATAGTGATGACTCATTTCATTTCTGGTATTAGTAACATGTGTGTTTTCATTAATCAGTCTTTCTGTGTTTGCCATTTAAAAATTTTCTTAAAGGTCCAATACTTGGGCTTGTAAAATTCTTTATTGTATGTCCCTTTATACTTGATGAATGCTTTTTAATGTAATTTCCAGCTTTTTCCTAGGATTTTGATAAGAATGTTGAGGTCACTGAAATTCAACTGTTCTTCTTTCTTCTTTTTTTTTTTTTAAAGATTTTATTTATTTGACAGAGAGAGACACAGTGAGAGAGGGAACACAAGCAGCGGGAGTGGGGGAGGGAGAAGCAGGCTTCCTGCAGAGCAGGGAGCCCGACGTGGGGCTCGATCCCAGGACCCTGAGATCATGACCCAAGCCGAAGGCAGACGCTTAACGACTGAGCCACCCAGGCGCCCCGACAACTGTTCTTATTTCTTAATGCATTACTTATTTTCTGATCCTCAAACATTGAAACACCATACATATTTTAGCTCCATTTTCCTCTTCCCTATTTTTAAAAATATCACTGTTATATATTTAAATTCTACATAAATTTTAAGCTTCAGAAGACATTATCATTATCAAAATTATTAATAATAGCATAATAGTGTAATAATACTACCATTGTAGCATTAGGTCAACATTCACTTAAATCATATACATTACTTCTTTGACCTGACCATGGCTTATTTCCTTTCAGATACTTTCTGTATCTCCATCTATAAATATTTTCCTTGTACTTGAAGGGTATTTTTATTTATTTATTTATTTTTATTTTATTATGTTATGTTAATCACCATACATTACATCATTAGTTTTTGATGTAGTGTTCCATGATTCATTGTTTGCATGTAACACCCAGTGCTCCATTCAATACATGCCCTCTTTAATACCCATCA
>NW_027884905.1:0-244 GCF_054177405.1 Leptonychotes weddellii | reverse complement strand
CATCAGGGATATTGGCCTGAAGATCTCTTTTTTAGTGGTGTCTTTATCTGGTTTTGGTATCAGGGTAATCCTGGCCTCATAGGATGAATTTGAAAGTTTTCCTTCCTTTTTTATGTTTTGGATTAGTTTGAGAAGAATAGGTATTAGTTTTTCTTTAGATGTCTGATAGAATTTGCCTGTGAAGCCATGTGGTCCTGGAATTTTGTTTGTTGGGAGATTTTTGGTTACTGATTCAATTTCTTTG
>NW_027884904.1:0-244 GCF_054177405.1 Leptonychotes weddellii | reverse complement strand
GGGATGCTACATCCCAGTCTAAAGCAAACATTCCCAGCAAGGGAACAAAGTTCAAAAGTCATCAGTTGTAGTCATATGATACATGTCTTTCTCTGCTTGACTTATTTTGCTCATATGACCTCACTGATATGAGGAATTCTTAATCTCAGGAAACAAACTGAGGGTTGCTGGAGTGGTGGGGGGTGGGAGGGATGGGGTGGCTGGGTGATAGACATTGGGGAGGGTATGTGCTATGGTGAGTGCT
>NW_027884903.1:0-244 GCF_054177405.1 Leptonychotes weddellii | reverse complement strand
ATCGATGTTTTTGTTTTATGCACTTTTCTGTTTGTGTTATACTTTACAATAAATAAGGAAAAACTATAAGGCAGTCGTTGGTGATCTTCAAGAGAATGATTTCAGCAATATTGTCGGAGACAGGTTCGTGTAGGGGAAGGCTGGGCAGGACGCGTAGAAACAACAGTTAAGAGATCACTGGTGTTTGGCCGTGGAAGCAAAGGACAGAAAATAAGATTTGCTCTTTTCATTATTGTAGAATGTT
>NW_027884902.1:0-244 GCF_054177405.1 Leptonychotes weddellii | reverse complement strand
AGGGTGGAATGTTCTGTATATATCTCTGAGGTCCATCTGGTCCAATGTATCATTCAAAGCTCTTGTTTCCTTGTTGATTTTCTGCTTAGATGATCTGTCCATTGCTGAGAGTGGAGTATTGAGGTCTCCTACAATTAATGTATTGTTATCAATATGACTCTTTAATTTGGTTAACCGTTGGCTTATGTAGATGGCTACTCCAATGTTGGGGGCATAGATATTTACAATTGTTAGATGTTCTTGT
>NW_027884901.1:0-244 GCF_054177405.1 Leptonychotes weddellii | reverse complement strand
GTGTGTTTGTCCCTCCATCAAAAGAACCTTTAAATTTTATAAAAAATATAAATACATTTTACTGTTCCTCCCTAAAGTTGGATTATATGTCTCTGTTCCTATACTCTGTTGCTATTCAATTTGACTTTTTTTTTTAAAGATTTTATTTATTTATTTGAGACAGAGAGAATGAGAGAGAGAGAGAGAGCACATGAGAGGGGGGAGGGTCAGAGGGAGAAGCAGACTCCCTGCCAAGCAGGGAGCC
>NW_027884900.1:0-244 GCF_054177405.1 Leptonychotes weddellii | reverse complement strand
TCCCTCTCAGCATTCAGATGGCCAGGGACTGGCTCTGAAATTTTGGCAGAATCTGACTCAGTTCTGAGTTTGGGGAGCAAGGGGCATGCTTACCGATTGCAGGTGCACAATAACTCTCACGGGCTTTAGTCGGGTACCAGGAGTTCAGGGTGAGAATGCATATCCAGAGGCAAGGATTTGTTCATTCACTCGACAGGTGCTGAGCTACGAACCAGAGGCGTACACCTGCCCTGCCTTCCCCAAG
>NW_027884899.1:0-244 GCF_054177405.1 Leptonychotes weddellii | reverse complement strand
TTGTAAGCATCAGAGTTGATTAGAGAGGGGGACACTTTTTTCTGAATAAGAATTATCTTAATAAACAAAAGACTGTTTATGGTTTCAGTAGCAGTGTGGTTATGGAGCCATATGTTAAACAATGCTGCCTGGCAGGCTGGGAACTTGAGAGACCGGTGGAATTCCATCTGAGATGCCTCTGTTGCAATGATCAGGCAGCTCAGATCACTGAACTCATCTAATTTCCCAGCAGTAGATTATGTGG
>NW_027884898.1:0-244 GCF_054177405.1 Leptonychotes weddellii | reverse complement strand
TCTCGCACTGTCTCTCTGTCAAATAAATAAAATCTTTAAAAAAACAAAAAAAAGAATGCTTCTTTTCCTCCCACACCCTACCACCACATCAGTATGATGCCTATATAATAACAAGGGGATACAACTGAAAGAATTGCATATTTTAGACCTTGTTGAAGAAGTCTCTGTGAAACCCCAAAGACAGCAGAGAAGATGCAAACAAAGACATCAAAGGAAATTTTAGCCTCATACCTATTGGTATAGC
>NW_027884897.1:0-244 GCF_054177405.1 Leptonychotes weddellii | reverse complement strand
AGAGGCCTCCAGGATCATTTACCCATGCTCCTTTCTCTATAGACAAGAAAATCTGAGGCCCAGAGAGAGCAAGTCACTTGCCCAAGTTTACCCGTCTAGTAGAGGCAGAACTGGGATTAGAAAGTAGTTCTCGAAGGGGCTCCTGGGTGGCTCTGACGATTGATCGTCTGACTCTTGGTTTCGGCTCAGGTCATGATCTCATATGGTGGGATGGAGCAGTCCCTCCCCTCTGCCGGCTCCCTGT
>NW_027884896.1:0-244 GCF_054177405.1 Leptonychotes weddellii | reverse complement strand
TTTTTTAAAGATTTTATTTATTTATTTGAGACAGAGAGAATGAGAGAGACAGAGAGCACATGAGAGGGGGGAGGGTCAGAGGGAGAAGCAGGCTCCCCGCCGAGCAGGGAGCCCGATGCGGGACTCGATCCAGGGACTCCAGGATCATGACCTGAGCCGAAGGCAGTCGCTTAACCAACTGAGCCACCCAGGCGCCCCGACATGATCTCGATTTTATTAAAAGAAGTATATAGGTGCATGCTCA
>NW_027884895.1:0-1647 GCF_054177405.1 Leptonychotes weddellii | reverse complement strand
CTCCAGCAACCCTCAGTTTGTTTCCTGAGATTAAGAATTTGTCATATCAGTGAGGTCATATGATGCATGCCTCTCACTGATTGACTTATTTCGCTCAGCATAACACCCTCCAGCTCCATCCACGTTGCTGCAAATGGCAAGATCTCATTCCTTTTGATGGCTGCATAATATTCCATGGTATATATATATCACATCTTCTTTATCCATTCATCTGTCGATGGACATCTTGGCTCTTTCCATAGTTTGGCTATTGTGGACATTGCTGTTATAAACATCAGGGTGCACGTACCCCTTCGGATCCCTACATGTGTATCTTTGGGGTAAATACCCAGTAGTGCAATTGCTGGATCGTATGGTATTTCTGGGTTTTCTAAGTAATGAAATCTCCCTGCATCTCCACGTGGGCTTCACGTATCTTTTCAAACCTTTCACATTTTCCTTCTTTTCTTTAACAAATGGGCTCACTTAACAAATACTTACGGAGCCCCTTTCATGCGCTAGATGCTGGGGACACTGGGTTTGGAAAAAATACCCAGCTTCTGTCCCCACGTCTAGTTGGAGGGAGGGGGATGGCGCTGGGCTGCACTGTGCAGTGTGATCAATGTTATGGCAGAATCAAGTGCAGGGTGCTATGGGACACAAGGTGCGGTTGAGGGCGGGCTCTCACTCTGCTTGAGGAAATCTGGGAAGGCTTCACAGAAGGGGGGGCATTTAGGCTGTGCCATTATGGCTTACAGAAGTGAGGAGGCTGTGAGAGGGAGGCCCAGGCAGAGGGAACAGATTTGGGAAAGGCTCTGGGGCATGGAAGGCTGCTGCGATGTTGGTTTTATGTTTCACCCTGGCCAGGCTGTGGAACCTGGTCACCTGATCAAACGCTAATCTAGGTGTTGCTCCGAAGGTGGGTTGTAGATGTGGTTACCACTGATAATCAGCTGATTTTGGTAAAGGGGAGTACTGGGCTACCTTTGGTCAGTTTAAAGCACTTGGGAGCCAAACTAAGATTTCCTGCCAAAGAAATTCTGCCCCAAGACTAGTATCAATCTCTACCTGGGCTTCCAGCATGATGGGCTACCTTTCAGATTTCAGATTGACCGGCCCCCGATTCCCTGAAGTAAATCTTACTATGAACATGTATGTCTACACCTCTCTTTCTCTCTCTTCTCTTGCTTCTGTGTCTCTGCAGAGCCCTGGTTGGTAGACCCAGGTTGGGCACCAGCTCTGCCACCCACCAGCTGTGTGACCCAGATGAGGCTCCCATGCTCTCTAGGCTTCCGTCCCTTCTTGCGCACACGAGGGTACAACAGGGCCTACCTACAGGGTCGCAGCGAGGATGAAATAAGACTGGGCCTGCGCACTTGTGCTGGGCATCTCCTTCACCCTTCTCAGCCGCCTCTGTGCTCTGAGAGCCAGAACCCCTCAGACTGTGGCACCCTGGGCTCCCTCACCCCTTCAGGCTGAGGGGTTTCTGGTTTCTCAGTGGGCTAGTGCTGGGGTACTTCATCATATCCCTTAACTTGCCCCCATCCTTGTAAATAGTCCTCTTTTTTTTTATGATTTTTTTTATTGTTATGTTAATCCCCATACATTACATCATTAGTTTTAGATGTAGTGTTCCATGATTCATTGTTTGTGCATAACACCCAGTGC
>NW_027884894.1:0-244 GCF_054177405.1 Leptonychotes weddellii | reverse complement strand
CTCTTCCAGGAGCCCCAAGGATGTCACTTTTTTTTTTTTTTAAGATTTTTTTTTTTTTATTTGAGAGAGAGAGTGAGAGAGAGAGAGAGCACAAGAGGGGGCAGCGGGAGAGGGAGAAGCAGACTCCCCGCCGAGCAGGGAGCCCGATGCGGGACTCGATCCCGGGACTCCAGGATCATGACCTGAGCCGAAGGCAGTCGCTTAACCAACTGAGCCACCCAGGCGCCCCCCAAGGATGTCACTT
>NW_027884893.1:0-244 GCF_054177405.1 Leptonychotes weddellii | reverse complement strand
TGTTAGGAGGAGAGTGGTTTTATTCTGGAAACCCACCCAGCTGACTTGAGCCCACATAGAATTTCCTAGAACTGCAATCCATAGCTACCTCTAGCTGCAAAAACATTTGGAGAGAAAAACATATGCAGCTGTGAACATCCATCATTCTGAATACCCCAAAGAGCTGTGGGGAAGAAGAGCATGGATACCGTGATGTCGAGGAGCAGCATTGCTACAGATCTCATGGTATGGGGGAAGCATATAG
>NW_027884892.1:0-244 GCF_054177405.1 Leptonychotes weddellii | reverse complement strand
CCTTCTCTGAGCTCTGGTGCTTTGCTGCTTTGTCATTGAGATGCGCAGCAGCCCTGCAAGGTAAGTATGACCTCCCCACTTACAGATAGGAAACTGGGGCCCAGAGAGGGGGACTAGAGCCAGGGTCAGGGTCACTCCCATCTGGGCTCAGACAGCACCTGCTGTCATCCTACCCACTGGAGGGTAGGGGGCTGGTTGGAGGTCTGTGGAAAGTGGGGAGAGTAAACCCTGAGCTGCCCCCAGG
>NW_027884891.1:0-244 GCF_054177405.1 Leptonychotes weddellii | reverse complement strand
TGGCCCCTACTAGGCACTCATTAAATATTTGTTGGATGATGATGGTGATGACGACATGTGATGGCAAACATGAAGACAAATGCATCTATCACATTTATTCACTTAGCCCTTCACCGGATATCTTATCTGGGGGTGAGAGAGAGAATCTAATGTTCCTGAATATTTTGTTAAGGCAAAGTGGAAAGCAGAAAGAGGCAGATAGCTTGACCTTTAACCCCAGCCATGCCACGAGGTAACTATGTGC
>NW_027884890.1:0-244 GCF_054177405.1 Leptonychotes weddellii | reverse complement strand
GCCTACAGCCTCTCCACAGGGACACACCGAATGCTCCAGCTCCCAGCGAGCTCCTGGGGAAGCCACTGAGCGTCTGTGCGCTCCTTCCAGGACTGGGAATGGGAGGGACGGGGAGGGCCGGTGGGAAGGGTGGCCGCAAGGTCGTGCTGGGGAGGATGGCGGGTGGTCTGCCTCCGTCGGGAAGGGCTGCCGTGGGGAAGCTGGGAGGCAGGGAGGCCCGCGTGGAGGGCGGCGCGGAGGGCGG
>NW_027884889.1:0-244 GCF_054177405.1 Leptonychotes weddellii | reverse complement strand
TCGTTAAGCGTCTGCCTTCGGCTCAGGTCATGATCCCAGGGTCCTGGGATCGAGCCCCGCATCGGGCTCCCTGCTCTGCGGGAAGCCTGCTTCTCCCTCTCCCACTCCCCCTGCTTGTGTTCCCTCTCTCGCTGTGTCTCTCTCTCTGTCAAATAAATAAATAAATAAAATCTTTAAAAAAAAAAAGAAATAAAAAAAAATAAAAATTCAAAAACCTTGTATAATCAGAAAATTATAAGTTCAT
>NW_027884888.1:0-244 GCF_054177405.1 Leptonychotes weddellii | reverse complement strand
GATGGGTATTAAAGACGGCACGTACTGCATGGAGCACTGGGTGTTATACACAAACAATGAATCATGGAACACTGCATCAAAAACTAACGATGTAATGTATGGTGACTAACATAACATAATTAAAAAAAAAAAAAAACAGCCAAGAGCCATTTCTGCCAACTGTGTATCAATAGTGAAATGGTCATGTAAACGTCCTTCCTCATACCCTATGTTTTCAGGAGTATTTCTGTGTTTGTAAATGGAG
>NW_027884887.1:0-244 GCF_054177405.1 Leptonychotes weddellii | reverse complement strand
TATGAGGAGTACTTACTGCTGCCTCTTTAGAACATACACTTCCCGGGGAGGAAGAAGAGACAGAGTTTGGACCGTTTATTTAGATGCTAAGAGCTGAATCACAGGTTAAAAATAATTCCAGTTATGTTACTGGTTTATTAAGTGCATTTGCTAAATTTTTACATCACATAGTATATTTAAATTACATTAAATTTTAGGGGTTTTTTTCTTTAAAAAGGCAAAAATAATCCTTATGTAAAAGAAC
>NW_027884886.1:0-244 GCF_054177405.1 Leptonychotes weddellii | reverse complement strand
TGGGGATTAACATAAGAATAAAAAAAAAAAAAGAATTAAAAAAAAAAAAATAACTTCCCAAACATCTGCTCTAGTTCAGCAATAGCCATCTGACACTTTAAATCAATGTTTAACGACTGATCAGACTGCGACTCAGAGAAACTAAGTCCCTCTCTACATGTGCAACCTGCTTGGACACCCACTTTGTCACCCACCGATCCTTCCTTTCTTCTCCAAGATTGGCCCTCTTCAATCATCCGAAGCC
>NW_027884885.1:0-244 GCF_054177405.1 Leptonychotes weddellii | reverse complement strand
CTCCCTCTGCGCTTTGTCCCGCCCCCCTGCTCGCACGTGTGCACCCCCGTTCTCTCTCTCCAATAAATAAATAAATCTTTTTTTAAAAAAAATAAATAATGTATACAAACCAGCCAGGGCAGTGCATGGTGCACAGACGTGCTGGACGGCAGGTGTATTAGTGGCCCCTTCACACCCTCTTGGCAAGCTCTGACCTCCCCGCCACAGGGAAAGCCCTCCAGCAGCACCCCCACCTCTGTGTGTG
>NW_027884884.1:0-1647 GCF_054177405.1 Leptonychotes weddellii | reverse complement strand
GGCACAGGTGGACAGGAGGCCCCCACAATGACTTCCTGTCCCCCAGGCCCCTGAAGTCAGGGAGGGAAATGGCTGTCCCTGGCCTGATGCCTGGCACTGGGGCCGGTATGAGGCCCATTGTTTAAGGCTGGAGCTGGGGGGGGGGGGAGCCGGGGCCCAGGGGCCTCCAGGAAGCCCCCGGAATGCCCTCTGTCCCACTTCCCACAGATCCAGAGCCTGAGCAAGAACCGGAGCGAGCAGACCCGGCAGATCCCAGCAGGATGAAGGCACCCGTGGCTCTCCTGCTGGCCCTGCTGCTGTGTGGGCAGCCAGGTACCCGGGCAAAGGGGCACCCATGCAGCGAGAGGGGACAGCACGGTCTGGGCCTATGGGGACCCTCGGGACACCCAGCCTGGGGGCAGGACACAGCATGGGGTGCAGGGGGGTCAGGCTGGAGTCTGAGGCTGGAGGGACGTGGACATGGGCTGTCCTGGGCTCCCGCAGGTTCCCAAACCTACCCCTCCCCAGCTCCAGACCCCACCTCTTTGAAATGCAGGCTTCGGGTTACCTCTTCTGTCCCGGCCTCAGTGTCCTCTTCTGTCAAACAGGCGGGCCATCCTGAGGGTTTACTGGGGCGGTGGCGGGGGGAGGCAGCTGCTGCAAAGGGTAAGCCCCCACAGCAGGTGATGGTGCTGGGAAGCAAGCAGGGCCAGCAGCTGGGGCCCCTCTGGGGGACAGAGTGGGGAGGAAGAGGGCGGAGGAGTGTCGAAGGACACGTGGAAGGGGTGGGACACAGCACTGGGCCTGGAGCATGTGTGCTCTGTGCCTGGGAACTGGGGGGTTACAGGCATCCCTGTGTGGCCAGGCACCAAGCAGGCGCAGGACGAGGAGGAGGAGGACGACGTGGACTTTGGGCCTGAAGGCTATGACGATGATGAGGAGGAGGAGGAGGAGGAGGAGGAGGCCAGTGTGGCTGCAGGTGGCAAGGGCAGAGGTGATCGTCCACCCCCACCCGAGGGCGCAGGCACCCATCCCTCTTTTGCAACACTTTGTGTGGGCTCCGCTGAGTGCCAGGCTCGGCGCGGGGCTGGCATGAGGCAGAACAACAGGCAAAGCCTTCCAGGGGGCAGAGGAAGGGAGAGGAAGGGCCCTGACACTCAGCAACCCCCCTCACCTCACCCTGGCTGTGACCTTTGATGGCCATCCAGAATAGGGAGCCTAGAGAAGGAACTACTCCCGGGCAGGGAGGCTGAATAGAAGTTCACTAGGCAGAAAGGGGTACAGTGGAGTCCCTGCCTGGAGAGACCTGCAAGTGTAGAGGCCCTGGGCATGGAGTCCAGCTCAACCAGACAGGACGGTTGGGTGCTGGCAGGGCAGGGCAGAGCTGACCAGTCCTGAGGAGGGGTGCAGGGAGGCTTGGGCAGAGGCTTATGGAGGTATCAGCTGGGAACAGAGCACAGGCCTGTAGGGGGAGGCGCTGGGCTGCAGGGGGAGGCTCTGGGCTGCAGGAGGAGGCTCTGGGCTGCAGGGGGAGGCTCTGGGCCCGCAGGGGGAGGCTCTGGGCTGCAGGAGGAGGTTCTGGGCTGCAGGGGGAGGCTCTGGGCCTGCAGGGGGAGGAGCTGGCCTGCAGGGGGAGGCTCTGGGCTGCAGGAGGAGGCTCTGGGCCTG
>NW_027884883.1:0-244 GCF_054177405.1 Leptonychotes weddellii | reverse complement strand
TCAGTAGTGGTATTACTGGATAGTATGCTATTTCTAATTTTTGCAGATACATACTATTTTTCACAGTGGCTATACCAATTTACATTCCCACCAACCATGCACAAGAGTTCTTTTTTCTCCACAACCTTGCCAACATTTGTTATTTTTTGTCTTTTTGATTCTAACCTTTCTGACAGGTGTAAGCTGATATTTTTTTTTTTATTTGCATTTCCTTGATGATTAGTGATGTTGAGCATCTTTTCAT
>NW_027884882.1:0-244 GCF_054177405.1 Leptonychotes weddellii | reverse complement strand
TCCTTTTGATGGCTGCATAATATTCCATTGTATATATATACCACATCTTCTTTATCCAGTCATCTGTCGATGGACATCTTGGCTCTTTCCACAGTTTGGCTATTGTGGACATTGCTGCTATAAACATCGGGGTGCACGTACCCCTTTATAAAGTGAGTTTCTAAAAGCTAACAGTACCTATGATTAACCCCACAGGGCTGCCATGTAAAGATAAGTGTCAAGCAGAGTATCAGAGGGATGGTGG
>NW_027884881.1:0-244 GCF_054177405.1 Leptonychotes weddellii | reverse complement strand
TTTTCTGTTCAGAGAGTTGTTGCTATTCCTTTCTTCGATCTCCTCTTGAGTTTGTAGGTGTTCAGAATGGTTTGATCCCTATCCAGCTGAATTCCTGAGAGGAGACGAAATCCAGGTCTCCTACTCCTCCGCCATCTTGCTCCTATACCTAATGCCACTTTTATAAAGGGAAGTTTAGAAAGTGTCACAACTGGAAGTTTCACTTTTATTTGGACTAAAGAGGCTGTAGTTTGTTTCATAAACA
>NW_027884880.1:0-244 GCF_054177405.1 Leptonychotes weddellii | reverse complement strand
TGGGGAATGAAACAAACATTTATGTCCCATTATGTCGTCTTTGCCCACAGGCAAAGAGGAAGCATTTTATGGAAGCATTTAGGCCATTCACATTGAGAGTGATTATTGAAAGATATGAATTAATTGTCATCATGTTGCCTGTGAAGTCATTGTTTCTATTGATTGTCTTTGTAAATTTCTGTTCTATATCACTATTGGGGTCTTTATCCTTTTATAGTACCCCCTTCATATTTCTTGCAGGCCT
>NW_027884879.1:0-244 GCF_054177405.1 Leptonychotes weddellii | reverse complement strand
GATGAAACACAGAGAACCATAGATTGTATTTATCTATCTGCAGGTGAAAGACAGGACACCTTCCCCTCTTGAAATAACACTGACTTTTAAAAATGTCTTTTTAAAAATTCATTTTCGGGGCGCCTGGGTGGCTCAGTTGGTTAAGCGACTGCCTTCGGCTCGGGTCATGATCTTGGAGTCCCTGGATCGAGTCCCACATTGGGCTCCCTGCTCGGCGGGGAGTCTGCTTCTCCCTCTGACCCTC
>NW_027884878.1:0-244 GCF_054177405.1 Leptonychotes weddellii | reverse complement strand
TCCCCACGGCTCTCTTCTGGGCCACATATGCACCTGCTTATGTACTCAGGCCCTTGGCCACTCCCCTCCCCCAAGCAGAAGAGGCCAGAGCACCTCAAGCAGGGGTGAATTAAACCCAGCTTCCCTCCTGCTCTGCTCCAATTGTCCTCTCCGGCAGAAAGTAAGTTTCCCTGCGAGGCCGATGCTGTTTGTCTTGACATCCCCAGCCACCTCTACCTCCCTGACGTCCCCCCCGCATGCTGGG
>NW_027884877.1:0-244 GCF_054177405.1 Leptonychotes weddellii | reverse complement strand
TGAGGGGGCTGCAGGCTCGGGACACCCTTGGGTGTGGCAGTAGGATGTGTGGTGGGTGTGGTTCTAAGGAAGGGTCCCTCTCACGGGCTGTCATTTGGATTTTCCATCACTCATTCAGTAAATGGGGGCCTGCTGTGTTCCAGCCCTGTGTGAAGCAGGGATGCCGGGGAGCATGGACCAGATGTCATTGCTGATGTCATGGAGCACGTAGGTCTGGGAGAGAGACAGTAAACAAAGATATGAG
>NW_027884876.1:0-244 GCF_054177405.1 Leptonychotes weddellii | reverse complement strand
TCTCACCTTCGTTCTCACAAGAGAGTTCACAATAGTGAAAGGCCTTATGAATGCAGTGAATGTGGCAAGTCCTTTTGCCGAAGGAATAGTCTCAATGTACACATCAAGGTTCACTCGGGTGAAAGGCCTTACAAATGTAATGTATGTGGGAAATCTTTGAACTATAAGTCGACGTTCATACAACACCAGAGAATTCACACAGGAGAAAAGCCTTATCTGTGCAGTGAATGTGGGAAATCTTTTA
>NW_027884875.1:0-244 GCF_054177405.1 Leptonychotes weddellii | reverse complement strand
CAGCCAATGAACTCTCCTTTCAGAATATTTTATTAGGCTATAGTCGTTATTATATGATAGGATAGGATATATGATATTATTCCCTGGTGCCTGGTACAGTGCTTTGCACAAAAGTCAGTGATCTTTCGATAGCATGAAATGGTTGTGGGTCATCCTAACTAGCAACCGGCAGCTAGAATCACTAGTCCCCCAGTTTTGCATGAGAATTATGGATTATTAACAATAATGCTTTACATCATGACTT
>NW_027884874.1:0-244 GCF_054177405.1 Leptonychotes weddellii | reverse complement strand
TGAAGTTGAAGTTAGAGAAAGTTCTTGGGACAGGTGTACTTTAAAAAATCTTGACATTGGTGAAACTTACTTGACCTGGTCTTCCTGCTGAGTTAAGAGATTGTTTTAATGTATCAATAACAAATTAATAATAGTGAACAAAAGGTTAATAATAAAAGTCATATAATAAAGAACTTTCTGGATTATTGAATACATCAAGATAAGTTTCTAACTCCCCTTCTGCCCTAAAATATTTGCCCATGTT
>NW_027884873.1:0-1647 GCF_054177405.1 Leptonychotes weddellii | reverse complement strand
TTTCTTTTTTCAAACAACTTCTTATCAATTCCTTTTATAAAATTTTTTATAATTTTCACCTTTACAGTCATATTCCATCCGTTCATCGTAACAACCCTTATTTTTGTACATATATAAGTTTTTCTTTCTTTAAAATTTTGGGAGGCAGGGCGCCTGGGTGGCTCAGTCATTAAGCATCTGCCTTTGGCTCAGGTCATGATCCCAGGGTCCTGGGATCGAGTCCCACATTGGGCTCCATGCTCTGCGGGAAGCCCGCTTCTCCATCTCCCACTCCCCCTTCTTGTGTTCCTGCTCTCGCTATGTCTCTCTCTGTCAAATAAATAAATAAAATCTTTAAAAAATAAAAAAAAAATAAAATTTTGGGAGGCACTTTCTTCTAACAGACCAAAATACACCCAAAATCTAGGGTGTGGCACGGATCTATGCACCAGCCTGATCATATTTGATCATATTCTGGTTTATTTTGTTTTGTTCTGTTTTTGTTTGTTTCTATCTTTTTCTTTTTTTTCCTTTTTCTTTTTTCTTTCTTTCCCTTTCTTTTCCGCTGGCTTCAGGTCTTTTCTGATTTGTTTAGTATATATTTTCTGGGGACGTTGTTACCCTGTTAGCATTTTGTTCTCTCATTCATCTATTCTCCTCTGGATAAAATGACAACAGGAAAAAATCACCTCAACAAAAAGAACAAGAGGTAGTACTGACTGCCAGGGACCTACTCAATATGGACATTAGTATGATGTCAGATCTAGAGTTCAGAATCATGACTTTAAAGATACTAGCTGGGCTTGAAAAAAGTATGGAAGTTATTAGAGAAACCCTCTCTGGAGAAATAAAAGAACTAAAATCTAACCATTCGAAATCAAAAAGGCTATTAATGAGGTACAATCAAAAATGGGGGCGCTACCTGCTAGGATAAATGAGGTAGAAGAGAGAATCAGTGATATAGAAGACCAAATGATGGAAAATAAAGAAGCTGAGAAAAAGAGAAATAAACAACTACTGGATCACGAGGGCAGAATTCGAGAGATAAGCGATACCATAAGACGAAACAACATTAGAATAATTGGGATCCCAGAAGAAGAAGAAAGAGAGAGAGGGGCAGAAGGTATAATGGAGCAAATTATAGCAGAGAACTTCCCTAATTTGGGGAAGGAAACAGGCATCAAAATCCAGGAGGCACAGAGAACCCCTCTCAAAATCAATAAAAATAGGTCAACACCCCAACATCTAATAGTAAAACTTACGAGTCTCAGAGACAAAGAGAAAATCCTGAAAGCAGCTCGGGAGAAGAGATATGTAACCTACAAGGGTAGAAACATTAGATTGGCAACAGACCCATCCACAGAGACCTGGCAGGCCAGAAAGGACTGGCATGTTATGTTCAGAGCACTAAATGAGAAAAATACACAGCCAAGAATACTATATCCAGCTAGGCTGTCATTGAAAATGGAAGGAGAGATAAACAGCTTCCAGGACAAACAAAAACTAAAGGAATTTGCAAACCGAAACCAGCCCTACAAGAAATCTTGAAAGGGGTCCTCTAAGCAAAGAGAGAGCCTAAAAGCAACATAGACCAGAAAGGAACACAGACAATATACAGTAACACTCACCTTACAGGCAATACAATACAATGGCACTAAATTCCTATCT
>NW_027884872.1:0-244 GCF_054177405.1 Leptonychotes weddellii | reverse complement strand
CCCCCTTCCTACAAGGATAGCGGCCCTTCCACTGCCCACCGCTCGGGCGTGCCGGTCGGTGCTGGGGTGCTCGGTGGGGACCGGGGCGGCCGTGGGGAGGGAGCAGCACTCACTGGGCAGGGGAGGCACAAGAAGAGCAGGACTATGCAGGGCCCGGCGGCTTGGTGCACGTTGGAGCGCATTCGTGGCAGCAGCCTCCTGATTAATGTCCACTTTGATCTGTCAGCCCAGCTCTGGTAGGGTG
>NW_027884871.1:0-244 GCF_054177405.1 Leptonychotes weddellii | reverse complement strand
AGAACTCCTGACCTGGAGAATTGTGAGATAACAAATGTTACGTTCCTTTAGGCTGCTAGATTTGTAGTAATACGTTCTAGCAGCAAAAGAAAACTAATACGATCTCCCAACTATTCTCCTTGTCTTTACACTCCTCTGCCTTTAAGTCCATTTTCCCCATCAGTTCACACACACACACACACACACACACACACACACACACAATCTTAATGTGCCACAGTTCTGCTCAGAACTTCAAATATTT
>NW_027884870.1:0-244 GCF_054177405.1 Leptonychotes weddellii | reverse complement strand
TTCTATTCACCTACTCTCTTGCTACTTTTTCTGGGTTCCAATATGAGGGATGTTAGAACTTTATATATATTCCATGTATTTCTTAGGCTTTTATATTTTGCCTTTATTTTTCTGCATACAGCAGTGTGGGGATTTTTCCACTGACCTTTTCCAGATGAGTAATTCTGTAATCTGATATGTATAACTACTGTTCAAGCCATCCACTGAATTACCTATTATGAATTGTACTTTTTAGTTCTACAAT
>NW_027884869.1:0-244 GCF_054177405.1 Leptonychotes weddellii | reverse complement strand
TCTCCTCTCTCTGTCAAAAAAATAAATAAAATCTTAAAAAAAAAAAAGAAGTGGGGTATGTTATCTGATCCCTTGAAAAAATTTCAAGGGATCAGTGTCTTAGGAGTTTTGTTTTTTCGTTCTTTTCATACCAAAGAGGACATCTTGGAATGTTTCACTGAAAAAGTACCATTTAACCAAATGCCTTTGGGAATTCCAACAGTAAAAATCATAATGCTCACTAGGTAATATTTTTACATTTTCT
>NW_027884868.1:0-244 GCF_054177405.1 Leptonychotes weddellii | reverse complement strand
GCCCATCGATGCTGGAAAGTGTATGGCCCCATGGAGGACAGCACGGGGCAACATCTGTCATAGCTGGGGTCACTGTGTATACATGACCAATAACAGAGAAGAACCAGGGAGGTCATTTAGTGTACTTGGTAAGATTTCCATAAGCCTCAGGAAGGTTCAAATTCTGTAAGCACACACTCACGGACCACTGGCAAATAGGAACTCACGGTCAACCTTGGTTGTAAGGTTTGTGCCCAACACCCCT
>NW_027884867.1:0-244 GCF_054177405.1 Leptonychotes weddellii | reverse complement strand
GACTAGTAAATGATTCTTTCCTTTAAATAGTTTGTTCTTGATACTAGGCAGATGTGACAGATTATATTGGGGAACATATGTCATTAACCAGATAGTGAAGTTTCTTAGAAAACTATTCACCAAATCACTTTGATCCTTTGAGGGTATTGCTTTAAAGATTGTTCAGGCAGGACAAGAGCTATATTTACTCTAGAGTTAATTATTCCCATCTGAGTACTCTTCTCAGTATCTGTGAATTATGAGG
>NW_027884866.1:0-244 GCF_054177405.1 Leptonychotes weddellii | reverse complement strand
TCAGGCCACGCCCCCGCGGCTGGCTCCTGACCCCCGGGTCCTGGTGGATTGTTGCGTCCGTTTCCCGGACCTGGGACGGTGTGGGCTTGGCGGGCTCTTAGGTTCCCACTGGTTTCCTGCAAGATGACGGCGTCCTACGCGCCACGCACAGCCCATCCTTGCCGCCTCGAGAAGCGCTTTTCTTTTTTGTGTTGTTTTGGGATCCCTTTGATGGTCTCAGTGCTCCTGATACCCATGCCCTCTG
>NW_027884865.1:0-244 GCF_054177405.1 Leptonychotes weddellii | reverse complement strand
TAATTACTTTGAATGTAAATGGACTAAACACTCCAATCTAAAGACATAAGGAAATGGATTGGATAAAAAAGTAAGACCCATTTATATGCTGCCTACAGGACACTCATTTCGGACACCATTACAGACACATGCAGATTGAAAGGAAAATATATGTAGGGTTTTGTAGTCTAACAAGGATACTTATAATTAGGCTCAGTAGTGACTAGTAAATGATTCTTTCCTTTAAATAGTTTGTTCTTGATAC
>NW_027884864.1:0-244 GCF_054177405.1 Leptonychotes weddellii | reverse complement strand
CCTATCAATATTGTTTCCCAAACATCTCAACGGGAAGGTTATTCGAAGTTTCATTTTCCCCTCTGAGACCTCTTTCATTCCTGCTCTGGTTGGTTTCTCTTTAGGCACGTCCTAGGATTTGACCACTCTCTTGGTTTCATTCCCTTTTCCACAGAGGTCGTGTCATTTTTTCCTGATTTACTTTTTTTTTTTTTTTTTTTGCTGTAGTACATCCTGTAGTAGCTTCTTTAAAAAGTGTATTTTT
>NW_027884863.1:0-244 GCF_054177405.1 Leptonychotes weddellii | reverse complement strand
GGCTCGATCCCAGGACCCTGGGATCATGACCTGAGCCGAAGGCAAACGCTTAACGACTGAGCCACCCAGGCGCCCCGAACTCACAGGCTTTTGAGGATGATTAAAACCTGTGAGTGAAAAGGAGATTGTCTTAGGCACCTAGCAGCACTTACCAATAATTTCCCTCTCTAAGTAATAGCCATGAATTTTACAGTGATAATGAATCACAGATAGTGATTCACAGATAGTGATCTGTTAGTTAAGT
>NW_027884862.1:0-1648 GCF_054177405.1 Leptonychotes weddellii | reverse complement strand
GGTCCAAACGCACCTATGGAAAGACTGACCATCAGAGTGGATCAAAGACACAGCTCAACTGTATGTAGTCTACGAGAAGCCCACTTTAAATACAGGCACATTTAGCTTAAAAGTAAATGGATAAAGGAAGATACGCCATGTTAACGCTCATCAAAAGCGGGAGTTGCTTTATTAATTTCAGACACAGCAACTTCAGAACAAAGGAAGTTACCAGGGATAAAGAACGGTATTACATAATAACAAGAGGGTCAATCCTTCAAGAAGAAGTAACAATCCTTAACACATAAGCACCTAACAACAGAGCATCAATTACGTGAGGCAAAGGGTGACAGAACTGCAAGGAGAAACAGATGAACCCACCATTACAGCTGAGGGCTTCAACAGCGGTCTCAGAAAAGGACAGATCCAGGAGGCAGGAAATCAGGAAGGACACAATCCAACTCAACACCACCATCCACCAACGGGATGTAACGCGAATCCACAGACCACTTCATCCAACAGGATACAATGCCTCTCAAGCTCACGGGGGGCACTCACCAAGACAGACCATGTTCTGGGCCATAAACAAACCTCAACAAATTTAAAGGAATAGAAACCACACAACATCTGCTCTCAGACCACAGGAGAATGAAACCAGTAACTGAAAGGTGATTGGAAAATCCCTAAATACTTAGAGATTAAACAACACACTCCTAAATAACACTCGGATCAAAGAAGAAATCTCAGGAGAAATTTAAAAATATTTGGAACTAAATGAAAATCAAAATACAACTTAATCAAAATGTGTGAGATGCAGCAAAAGCAGTGCTCAGAGGGAAATTTACAGCATCAGATGCATATGTTAGAAAAGAAAAAAGATCTAAATGTATAACCTTAGAAAATCTGGAAAAGGAAAACATATTATAAATCCAAAGCAAGCAAACAAAAATAAGATATAATAAAAATCAGAGCAGAAATCAATGAAATAGAAAAAAAAAAAATCAATGAGACCAAAAGTTGACTCTTTGAGAAAAACCAGTACAGATCCATAGACAGTGAAAGGATAATAAACAAATACTATGAACAACTCGATGCCCATGCATTTGGTAACTTGGCTGAAATGGACCTGTTCCTTAAAAGACACGTGAAGAGGCCTATATCTATTAAAGAAAAATTGAGTCAATAATTAATAACCTTTCAGAACAGAAAATACCAGGCCCAGATGGGTTCACTGGTGAATTCTACCAAATATGTAAGGAAGAAATTATACTAATTCTCTACAATCTCTCTCAGAGGACAGAAGCATGCTCCTCGGCCCAGCCTCCGTGTCAACAAGTTTCCAGGGACCTCCGTCCACGGTCTTGTCACGGACACCAGGCACATCACCCATACCCTCTGCTGCCCACGCCCGTGATGCCCTTGAACTAACTCTCTAGCCATTCCTGCTGGGCCCCCATCTGGAATGTTCTTTACACACAGCCAGCCTCAGCCCACCCACCTGTTGCACCCGCCCCCCCCCCCCCCAAGCTCTGGGACAGCGCCCCGCATTCAGCAGGCACTCAATCGTTGCCAACAAGTAAGTGACCGACTCCGCCTGGCTCTGGTCTGCTGCGGCCACCCTCCGGGCCTTCCCAACGCTTCAGATCTACTTCCTGAGCACAGGCTCTGG
>NW_027884861.1:0-244 GCF_054177405.1 Leptonychotes weddellii | reverse complement strand
TAGCAACAGCAATCAGACAACAAAAAAATAAAAGGTATTCAAATTGGCAAAGAAGAAGTCAAACTCTCTCTCTTTGCAGATGACATGATACTTTATGTGGAAAACCCAAAAGACTCCACCCCCAAATTACTAGAACTCATAGAGCAATTTAGTAATGTGGCAGTTACAAAATCAATGCACAGAAATCAGTTGCTTTCTTATACACTAACAGTAGAAAGAGAAATTAGAGAATCGACTCCATTTA
>NW_027884860.1:0-244 GCF_054177405.1 Leptonychotes weddellii | reverse complement strand
TACAAACTTTGTATTATTTACTTCTGTGAAAAATGCTGTTGATATTTTGATAGGGATTGCATTGAATCTGTAGATTGCTTTGGATAGTATGGACATTATCAATTCTTCCAATCCATGAACATGGAATATCCTTCCATTTGTTTGTGTCATTTTCAATTTCTTCTATTAGTGTTTTATAACTTTCCAGAGTACAGGTCTTTCACCTCTTTGGTTAAGTTTATTCCTAGGTATTTCATTCTTTTTG
>NW_027884859.1:0-244 GCF_054177405.1 Leptonychotes weddellii | reverse complement strand
TTATTCAGAGTAAGAAGTAGAATCACAAACATAAAATTATTCCATTTACTTTTTAAAAATAAACAACTGAAGAGTTCTCATCCATTTCTTCAAAAGTGAAAATATTCATCTCTTTGGAAACATTATCATTTTGGGGATATGAGCCAATTGAGCAAAGAAAAGAGGTAAAAGAGAGTACAAGCTACCCCACCACCTGTATTCCAGAGGAGGAGCTGGGGGTTGTTCTAAGAGAAGGGTTTCATAC
>NW_027884858.1:0-244 GCF_054177405.1 Leptonychotes weddellii | reverse complement strand
ATTTTGTGATCAGGTTTTTAATTGCTTTAAAAAAACTTCTAGATTTAAATTCAATTTAATTAACGTATACTGTATTATTAATTTCAGGGGTAGAATTTAGTGATTCATCAGTTGCATACAACACCCAGTGCTCATTACTTCAAGTGCCCTCCTTAATGCCCATCACCCAGTTACCCCTTCCCCCCACTCACCTCCCCTCTAGCAACCCTGTTTGTTTCCTATAGTTAAGAGTCTATTATGTTTT
>NW_027884857.1:0-244 GCF_054177405.1 Leptonychotes weddellii | reverse complement strand
TAATGAAATGATCACTGTCTGTCCTCTTCTTTGTTCCGTTCTCCACAGTTTTCATCCCCCCTCGGTACACTCACTATGTGTTCATTCATTTACTTGTCTAGGTGGGAGCCATATCCCCATATTATAAACGCCTTGAGGGCCGGGACTTAGAGTCTGTTTTTTCACCCAGTGCCCAGAAGAGTACTTGAGAATAGTAAGCTCCTAATAAATATTTACTGAATGAAGGAATTGAAGAATAATTCAG
>NW_027884856.1:0-244 GCF_054177405.1 Leptonychotes weddellii | reverse complement strand
TACTTAGGGCTATTTGTGAAATATTACTGCAGTGTTTTTTGTTTTTTTTTTTTTTTAAACTCTAACATCTCTTAAGATATAAGATGACTGTTTAATAGCAGCATTCTAGGAAAAAAATGGTACCGCTCTAACAAAGCCAACTACCTCTATAAATGTGCACACTGGCTGTAAATAGCATTCTAATTTTATACATTTTTTTTTAAGATTTTATTTATTTATTCATGAGAGACAGAGAGAGAGAGAG
>NW_027884855.1:0-244 GCF_054177405.1 Leptonychotes weddellii | reverse complement strand
GCCGCGTGGCAGCCCCGCGCCCGCCGCCCTCGCCCCCCGCGCGTCGGGCCCGGGCGCACCACGTGTCCGCGCTGCCCTTCGCCGGCCCGGCGTGGGAGGAGGCTGCGCGCCCGGCCCCCGGGGCTTGCCGAGTGGGCGCCGACCAAGATTTGGGTTCCCTCTTGCCCTGGCTGCTGTCATCTTAAACCGCCGGGAGCCCCAGGCCTGTATTTATGGAGAAACCCGTGTCCCGGAGGCCGCCGTG
>NW_027884854.1:0-244 GCF_054177405.1 Leptonychotes weddellii | reverse complement strand
GGAAGTCCCCCCAAGATCAGCATAGGATTCTCTCTCTGTTCTCTCTCAATTCTGTCACGTTGGCTAAGAAGGCATCTCAGGGGGCTGCCTTCCTCTCCTTTCAGAAGGGTGACCCAAAGTTAAATTTGACTTTGAGAAAATGGGCATACTGAACACAAGTGGTATTGGGGTGGCCTTCGAACCTAAGGAGTTTGGGTCCCGTGAGGGGGCCATACATGCTTCTGCAATTCTCCAGGGGTTCTGT
>NW_027884853.1:0-244 GCF_054177405.1 Leptonychotes weddellii | reverse complement strand
GTGGGAGGATGGGTTAGCCTGGTGGTGGGTATTGAGGAGGGCACATTCTGCATGGAGCACTGGGTGTTATGCACAAACAATGAATCATGGAACATTTCATCTAAAACTAATGATGTAATGTATGGGGATTAACATAGGAATAAAAAAAAACAATAAATAAATAAATAAATACCATGCCTTAATTGATGAAGCAACATCGTATTCAAGAGTTAAGTTTCTAAACTCAAAGACATTTCCATAAATG
>NW_027884852.1:0-244 GCF_054177405.1 Leptonychotes weddellii | reverse complement strand
GAAGAAGACATTATTCCTCCTGTGATTGTCCTTTGTAAAATCTCGATAGTACGTGGAAACCTCTTTGGACCCATTACCTGTAAGTAAGGTGGGTTTTCCTCCACTTGGGCATGCCAGGGAAGGTGGTGAAGTCCCCAACATCAGGAACGCCACACCTGGGCTTGCGCATCATGTCCAGAGTGTCCGAGTCCAGCTTCCCGGTCACCGCCAACCCGAGGAACTTCTGCATTTCTCGGATTTTTTC
>NW_027884851.1:0-1648 GCF_054177405.1 Leptonychotes weddellii | reverse complement strand
GGTTAGGTTGTGTATTTGAGACCTTTCTTGTTTCTTGAGAAAGGCTTGCATTGCTGTATACTTTCCTCTTAGGACTGCCTTTGCTGTATCCCAACGATTTTGAACAGTTGTGTTTTCATTTTCATTGGTTTCCATGAATTTTTAAAATTCTTCTTTAATTTCCTGGTTGACCCATTCATTCATCTAATAAGATGCTCTTTAGCCTCCATGTATTTGAGTAAATATATTAACATATATTTATTCATTTTACCTATAATAGACATAACTATATTTTTTACCCACATGATTATATACTTTATTATATATATTTAAAAATATATATTAAAAACAATTTCAAACTTTAAGAAAGTGGCAAGAATACAAAGACCTTCCATATCTTCTTTCCAGATTCCCCAATAGTTAACATGTCACACATTTTTCTTACTATTCCCTTCCTTCCTGCCTTCCTTCTTTCCTTCCCTCTTTTCTTTCCTCCCTCCTTCCCTCCCTTTCTTTTTTTTCCTTTCCTTTCTTTTATCTTTCTTTCCTTTCCTTTTTTCTTTCTGTTCCCTTCCTTCCTCTTTCCTTCCTTCCTTCCTTTTAGTTTTTCCTAACTCATTTGAGAGTACATTGAATGTAATGCTCATTACATTCAATACTTTGAAAAACAAGGACATTTTACTGCAAAATCACTATGCAACCATCAAAATTAGAAACTCATCATTGATACAGTGTCATCATCCTATTATGTGCATTGATATTCCAGATTCAGATTTAATATTTCTTTTTGTTTTCATCTTGGTAATTGAGGCTTGCTTTATGAATCAGTCTAAAAAATTTTTACTTTTAATAATTGAATTAAGCTCATTGGTGTTTTTTTTCCTATGACCTATTTTTGGTCTCAGATCTCTCATATTATTTCTGGTTAATTTTTTATATATATTATGTTATATTTACTATGTGATTTTCACTATGTGGTATATTTTTTCTTTATTTTATTTTATTTTTAAAATTAATTAATTAATTAATTTGACAGAGAGATGGAGAGAACCAGAGAGCATAAGCAGGGGGTGGGGGTGGCAGAATGGTAGAGGGAGAAGGAGAAGCAAGCTCCCTGCTTAGCAGGGAACCCAACGGGGGGGCTCAACCTCAGAACCCAGGGGTCATGACCTGAACCAAAGGCAGACACTTAACCAACTGAGCCACCCAGGTGCCCCATCTTTCTTTCTTTCTTCTTTCTTTCTTTCTTTCTTTCTTTCTTTCTTTCTTTCTTTCTTTCTTTCTTTCTTCTTTCTTTCTTTCTTTCTTTCTTTTTTTCTTTCTTTCTTCTTTCTTCTTTCTTCAATTATTTTAAAATTCCAGTAAAATTAACATAACGTCTTACATTAGGTCAAGTGTACAATAGAGTGATTCAAAAATTCTATACATTACTCAGTGCTCATTACAATAAATGTACTCTTTTTTTTTTTTTCAATTGCCACAATAACATCCTTTATACCATTTCTTCTGACCTAGAATCGAATCCAGGAGCATACATTACATTTTACTTGTCATCTCTCTTTAGTCTCCTTAAATGTAGAACAAACAGTACCTTGGTCTTTCCTGACCTTGACATTTTTGAAGAGTACAGACAAGTTATTTTGTGAAATGTCCCCTAGTTGAGGTTTGT
>NW_027884850.1:0-244 GCF_054177405.1 Leptonychotes weddellii | reverse complement strand
GTGTAAGGTGATATCTCGGTGTGGTTTTGATTTGCATTTTCCTGTTGATGAGTGATGTCCAGTACGTTTTCGTGTACCTGTTGGCCGTCTGTATGTCTTCTTTGGAAAAATGTCTGTTCAGCTTCTTTGCCCAACTTAAAAATGGGTTGTTGGATTTTACTGCTGTTGAGTTGTAGAATCTAAAAAAAAAAAAAAAAAAAAAAAGCTGAACTCATAGTAACAGAGGGTAGAATGGTGGTTACCG
>NW_027884849.1:0-244 GCF_054177405.1 Leptonychotes weddellii | reverse complement strand
GGCCGTGTTTAAATAAAGTCACCGCACGCGAGCCACGTGGTTACGAGGCAGCGAGGCAGCGGCGTGCTGACTCGGACAGATCTCCACGGGGAATCGTGCGGGAAGTGGAGCCGGGGGCCCAGCCGGCTGTGGGATGCCGCACGCTGTGAGAAGGGAAGTGGAGGCACAGATTGGCTCATGTGCTTATATACGTTTATAAACCTCGGGGGGGGGGTGACACGCACACAAGGTGAGCAAGCCTACT
>NW_027884848.1:0-244 GCF_054177405.1 Leptonychotes weddellii | reverse complement strand
AGCCCCATGAAGGGGCTGAGGGCCACTGCTGGCCCACTGGGGTCTTTTTTTTTTTTTTTTTTTAAGATTTTATTTATTTATTCATGAGAGACAGAGAGAGAGAGAGAGGCAGAGGGAGAAGCAGGCTCCCAAGGAGCAGGGAGCCCGATGTGGGACTCGATCCCAGGACCCTGGGATCATGACCTGAGCCGAAGGCAGATGCTTAACCATCTGAGCCACCCAGGCGCCCCCCACTGGGGTCTTT
>NW_027884847.1:0-244 GCF_054177405.1 Leptonychotes weddellii | reverse complement strand
TCCACGTGAGATGTGGCTTTTAGGGGCACCGGGAGCTTTGTCCTCGTTCAGACCTGGCTCTTGGTCTTCTTTGCTGTGTGACTCTGAGCAAGTCACTCCACCTCTCTGGGCCTCAGTTCCTCCTGGGGAAATGGGTACCTGAGACCGACCACGTGGACATAAAGTATACAGAGCTTGGCAAACAGCTATTTGTACTTTGTACCATACCTGACAAGAAAGCGGAGTGCCAGGCTGTCCAAGATGG
>NW_027884846.1:0-244 GCF_054177405.1 Leptonychotes weddellii | reverse complement strand
GTGTTTTATTGAGGACTGGCCTTCACGTCGCACAATGAACATATTAACAAAAATTTGTGTTGCCCTAAGTTCTGCCTTTCATGTAAAGCGACATTCATTTACCAAGAGCTGTAATCAAGATTAAAAAAATCTTTGAGATTAAACTTGGAAACAGAAGGCTAAATGCAAGCAGAAATATAAACGATTCTGCAGGTCTTCTTCCCTTGCAGGTGAATTTAGCCTAACACTGATCTGCAGACATGAT
>NW_027884845.1:0-244 GCF_054177405.1 Leptonychotes weddellii | reverse complement strand
TTCTTTACAGAGCAATTCCCGAGTGTAGAAAAACAAGTAAGACATTGACCTTTGTTGAGCATTTTACCATGCATATGACACCAATCCTGCATCATTTAATTTAATTCTTTTGGAAATCCTATGGGGGAGACCCACCTATAGGCATTTTATAGATGAGAATCCTAGAAAACAATATATTGATGGGATGAAGGTCATATGGTAAATTTGGCAACAGAGAGAAAATTCTAAATTGGGTCCCTTGTAC
>NW_027884844.1:0-244 GCF_054177405.1 Leptonychotes weddellii | reverse complement strand
CACAGGGTTCACATCTTGAGCACAGATTCCTACTGCCATGATCATTGCTGTGTGTGCCCAAGTTCCAGGCCAGGACCAGTAACAACATCTCAGAATTCTGACCTCCTGTCCCCTCAAAGTCACCTCTTGCGGCAGTGGGCTTTTAGAAGCTGCATGCAGCTCCTGGCAAGCCTCCTATGAAGACTTTGTAAATGTCAAAAAAGAACAAACAGATTTTCCCAAAGCAAACTGTTTTCCCCATTTT
>NW_027884843.1:0-244 GCF_054177405.1 Leptonychotes weddellii | reverse complement strand
TCAGGCCACGCCCCCGCGGCTGGCTCCTGACCCCCGGGTCCTGGGGGATTGTTGCGTCCGTTTCCCGGACCTGGGACGGTGTGGGCTTGGCGGGCTCTTAGGTTCCCACTGGTTTCCTGCAAGATGACGGCGTCCTACGCGCCACGCACAGCCCATCCTTGCCGCCTCGAGAAGCGCTTTTCTTTTTTGTGTTGTTTTGGGATCCCTTTGATGGTCTCAGTGCTCCTGATACCCATGCCCTCTG
>NW_027884842.1:0-244 GCF_054177405.1 Leptonychotes weddellii | reverse complement strand
GGCTTGGCACACTGGGGGCTCATTTGTAATCTCACATAAACCTTCCCAGATTTCAAGAGCAGCAAGCACAGTGGAAAGAATATAAATGTTGACGCTAGATAGCATTTTATCAGCTACGTTCTCTTGAGCATCAGGACTCCCTATTGGTACACTGAGAATGATGATGATAATACTTTATACAAAAGAGATTAATTTGCAGCAGAGAGAATGATTTGCTGTTTAAAATACAACCATTACTAAGCGG
>NW_027884841.1:0-244 GCF_054177405.1 Leptonychotes weddellii | reverse complement strand
GTATCTAACCACTTATTCTGTGATTAATTCATTACACGCACAGATACTGACAGGGTGTCCAATGTGTGTTAGGTGCTACTCTATGTACAAAATGAGAGAGTATCTGTCTTCACACAGCTCATTCTGGCAGGAGACAGGGAGCAGTAAATACCACAACCCCATATGATCTACGTCTGTTACAGGAGTGGAGAGCATGGGATAAGGAAGTAGAGCAGGGTGTGGAAGTGAGGGGTGCAGGAGGGCT
>NW_027884840.1:0-1648 GCF_054177405.1 Leptonychotes weddellii | reverse complement strand
TTCAGTAAAATGGCAGGATGTAAAATCAATGCACAGAAATCAGTTGCATTACTATACACCAACAACAAGACAGAAGAAAGAGAAATTAAGGAGTTGATCCCATTTACAGTTGCACCCAAAACCATAAGATACCTAGGAATAAATCTAACGAAAGAGGAAAAGAATCTGTACTCAGAAAACTATAAAATGCTCATGAAAGAAATTGAGGAAAACACAAAGAAAGGAAAAAATGTTCCATGCTCATGGATTGGAGGAACAAATATTGTGAAGATGTGAATGCTACCTAGAGCAATCTACACATTTAATGCAGTCCCTATCGAAATACCCTCAACTTTTTTCAAAGAAATGGAACAAATAATCCTAAAATTTGTATGGAACCAGAAAGACCCTGAATCGCCAGAGGAATGTTGAAAAAGAAAAGCAAAGCTGGTGGCATCACAATTCCGGACTTCAAGCTCTATTACAAAGCTGTTATCATCAAGACAGTATGGTCCTGGCACAAAAACAGACACATAGATCAATGGAACAGAATAGAGAGCCCAGAAATGGACCCTCAACTCTACGGTCAACTAATCTTCTACAAAGCATGAAAGAATGTCCAATGGAAAAAAGGCAGTCTCTTCAACAAATGGTGTTGGGAAAATTGACCAGCCACATGCAGAAGAATGAAACTGGACCATTTCCTTACACCACACATAAAAATAGACTCAAAATGGTTGAAAGACCTAAATGTGAGACAGGAGTCCATCAAAATCCTAGAGCATAACACAGGCAGCAACGTCTTTGTCCTCAGCGGCAGGAACTTCTTACTAGAAATATCACCAAACGCAAGGGAAGCAAGGACAAAAATGAACTATTGGGACTTCATCAAGATTAAAAGCTTTTGTACAGCAAAGGAAACAGTCAGCAAAACTAAAAGAGAACTGACAGAATGGGAGAAGATATTTGCAAATGACATATCAGTTAAAGGGCTAGTATCTAAAATCTATAAAGAACTTATCAAACTCAACACCCAAAGAACAAATGATCCAATCAAGAAATGGGCAGAAGACATGAACAGACATTTTTCCAAAGAAGACATCCAAATGGCCAACAGACATATGAAAAAGTGCTCAACATCACTCGGCATCAGGGAAATCCAATTCAAAACCTCAATGAGATACCAGAATGGCTAAAATTAACAAGTCAGGAAACGACAGATGTTGGCAGGGATGCGAAGAAAAGGGAACCGTCCTACATTGTTTGTGGGAATGCAAGCTGGTGCAACCACCATGGAAATCAGTATGGAGGTTCGTAAAAAAGTTGAAAATAGAGCTATTGTACAACCCAGGAATTGTACTACTGGGTATTTACCCCAAAGATAACAAATGTAGTGATCTGAAGGGGTATGTGCACCCTAATGTTTATATCAGCAATGTCCACAATAGCCAAACTATGGAAAGAGCCAAGATGTCTATCAACAGATGAATGGATAAAGAAAATGTGGTACTTATATACAATGGAATATTATGCAGCCATCAAAAAACAATGAAATCTTGCCGTTTGCAACAACATGGATGAAACTAGAGAGTATTATGCTAAGTGAAATAAGTCAATCAGAGAAAGACATGTATCATATGATTTCACTGATATGAGGAATTCTTAATCT
>NW_027884839.1:0-244 GCF_054177405.1 Leptonychotes weddellii | reverse complement strand
GCGGAGAGGGTGGGGGACACTGACTGCGGAGCTGGGACAGTGATGCGCGAGACGTCTGCTCTGCAGGGGAAGATGGGAGCTCCTCGTCACTCCAGACTGCTGCTGGGCCTCAGCAGGGCTCCCCAGCCAGGCAGACGCAGGCCCACGAATTCTGCCAGAAAAACCACGACCAAGTGCTGCTTTGTTCCCCACCTGAGTATTTCCTGCTCACTCGCTGCCCACACCCTGATCTCCTTCCCCGCTC
>NW_027884838.1:0-244 GCF_054177405.1 Leptonychotes weddellii | reverse complement strand
TGAGGAGGGCTGGCCTGATTCCAGGCAGAGCAGGTGGCTCGGAAGAGACAAGTCACCAGAATTACTCAGAAGTGGCACGGAAGCTGAATTGCCCAACGCTGGAGGTTCAATGGGGAAGGTCTCTCTGGTGACCTCAGCCACAAGTGTGTTTTCCACAGCAGGACTGAGTTTAACCAGGGACCGAGTGGCACGCTATGGCAAGGAGCCTAGCCTTTACCTGGCAGGGGGTGGGGGGAGTAGGACC
>NW_027884837.1:0-244 GCF_054177405.1 Leptonychotes weddellii | reverse complement strand
GTATGTTAAATATTTCTGACCAATATCTTTTTTTTTATTTACCAATCTTCTTGAATAGTGACTACAGAATAAGAACATTAAATATTATACATGTTATTATACAGTAGTGCCCTAAGGATTGTAAAAGATTGTAAAGTTATTTAAGTCTGTGCTGAATGACTCAAGAGAGCTCTACTTTTTTTTTTTCTGTTCTTTATAGTTAGCTATCTTCCTCCTCAGTCTGAAATCATTTTTTGCTCATGTT
>NW_027884836.1:0-244 GCF_054177405.1 Leptonychotes weddellii | reverse complement strand
TGCCCCTACCTAAGAATATGTTCACAATGAACAGAGACTCACTGTATTTTTACCAAATTTAATCTATTTTTGGAAACATAATGTTTATAATGGATTTGTAATTCCTTAATCCATGCCAAGTGTCATCAATATGTCATGGCCAGATGGATTCTAAATGCCAAAAGAAAACCAATTGCTAGAGCTAAGTACACATGATATATTTTAGATTGTTAATAACTGGGGAGTTTGATGACCATGGGCATTC
>NW_027884835.1:0-244 GCF_054177405.1 Leptonychotes weddellii | reverse complement strand
AGGACAGTAGTTATCCACAGAGAAATCTAGCACTTCACTCCAAAATCCTATGGTTCTGTGCCATGATTATCTATAAGGTACTGCCAAAGGCCCCATAAACAAAATCTGTATTTGACACTGACACTTTAATTATCCTTAGATCTGCTGGTTCATTATGGACCAAGTGAAAGAGCATCTTGCATGGCAGCCTAGACCTGTTTTGGAGGCTTTTCTTGCTCTGTGTTCATTCAAAATTTTAAGTTTT
>NW_027884834.1:0-244 GCF_054177405.1 Leptonychotes weddellii | reverse complement strand
TGCAGAGAGTCATCCCTAAGCCTTATTTAGACGGTTAGGGGTAGAGAACAAAAAGTTAGGTCAGTTGTTATGATCTAGGGTTCTCTATGATCAAAGGGTATTAAATAGTGCAGTTTCACAGTTTAGGGGGTTAGCTCCTCTGGGCCTTGGTTTTCTGGGTTAGAAAACTCTCTTTCCAGTTCCCATTATCTTTTTTTTTTCTTTTTTTTTTATTCTTATGTTAATCCCCATACATTACATCATT
>NW_027884833.1:0-244 GCF_054177405.1 Leptonychotes weddellii | reverse complement strand
GGAAATCCTCAAGCGGCTTCTGATCCCCAGCGGCCGAGGCTTTCTGGCGCCTGGTGGCCGTGCTTGCGTCTGAGGCTTTCTGTGGCCTGGCGGTGGGCAGCTCCAGGCAAGACTGGGTCCCGTTGCTGTGAAGCAGGGGAAGGGTGTCCAGGCGGTGAGTGTCGCCGGAGGGCTGTTTCTTGCTCCAGGAAGATGACAGAAGGTTTCTCTTCCCTTGGTGGCTCCCATCGAGGACAGCCGGTGG
>NW_027884832.1:0-244 GCF_054177405.1 Leptonychotes weddellii | reverse complement strand
TACTCTTAGTCAAGGTCTATGTATGCTCCGATGGCATACAGAGCATTAAATGTAGATTTACACTGTGAAAATCACAGAAGAGATAGCAGAGGAAATACTTTTTCTTTTTTTATTTTTTTAAAGATTTTATTTATTTATTTGAGACAGAGAATGAGATAGAGCATGAGAGGGTCAGAGGGAG
Source organism: Leptonychotes weddellii (assembly GCF_054177405.1). NCBI lineage: Eukaryota > Metazoa > Chordata > Mammalia > Carnivora > Phocidae > Leptonychotes > Leptonychotes weddellii. The sequence continues at coordinate 63 of NW_027884832.1, read as the reverse complement.
AAGCAGACTCCCTGCCGAGCAGGGAGCCCAATGTGGGACTCGATCCAGGGACTCCAGGATCAT
>NW_027884831.1:0-244 GCF_054177405.1 Leptonychotes weddellii | reverse complement strand
CAGCCAATGAACTCTCCTTTCAGAATATTTTATTAGGCTATAGTAGTTATTATATGATAGGATAGGATATATGATATTATTCCCTGGTGCCTGGTACAGTGCTTTGCACAAAAGTCAGTGATCTTTCGATAGCATGAAATGGTTGTGGGTCATCCTAACTAGCAACCGGCAGCTAGAATCACTAGTCCCCCAGTTTTGCATGAGAATTATGGATTATTAACAATAATGCTTTACATCATGACTT
>NW_027884830.1:0-244 GCF_054177405.1 Leptonychotes weddellii | reverse complement strand
AGGTCACATACTGAGATACTGGGGGTTAGGACTTTAACATACATTTTTTTTTTTTTTTTTTTAGGTAACAAAACCTACAAAAGGAGAATATATGGGTGAGACTTTGATAGCATGAGTTGTACCATCTGGATCACAATGCTTAAAGGATAGGCCCTGGGCATCTGCATTGCTAACAAATTTCCTAGGAAATTCTGTTACATAACAAAATTTGAGAATCAACTACCCAGAAAAAGGGCCATTACTT
>NW_027884829.1:0-1648 GCF_054177405.1 Leptonychotes weddellii | reverse complement strand
TGCCAGCAAATTAGATAATCTGGAAGAAATGGATGCATTCCTAGAGATGGAAAAACTACCAAAACTGAACCAGGAAGAAATAGAAAACCTGAACAGACCTATAACCACTAAGGAAATTGAATCAGTCATCAAAAATCTCCCAAAAAACAAAAGCCCAGGGCCAGTTGGCTTCCCAGGGGAATTCTACCGAACATTTCAAGAAGAATTAATACCTATTCTTTTGAAACTGTTCCAAAAATAAAATTGGAAGGAAAACTTACAAACTCGTTTTATGAGGCCACCATTACCTTGATCCCCAAACCAGAGAAAGACCCCATCATAAAGGAGAATTACAGTCCAATATCCTTGATGAACATGGATGCAAATATTCTCACCAAAATACTAGGCAATAGGATCCAACAGTACATTAAAAGGATTATTCACCACGACCAAGTGGGGTTTATCCCTGGGCTGCAAGGTTGGCTCGACATCTGCAAATCATTCAACGTGATACAATACATCAACAAAAGAAAGAACAAGAATCATATGATCCTCTCAATAGATGCAGAAAAAGCATTTGACAAAGTACAGCATCCTTTCTTGATTAAAACTCTTCAGAGTATAGGGATAGAGGGTGCATACCTCAAGATGATAAAAGCCATCTATGAAAAACCCGCAGTGAATATCATTCTCAATGGGGAAAAACTGAGAGCTTTCCCCCTAAGGTCAGGAACGTGGCAGGGGTGTCTACTATCACCACTGCTATTCAACATAGTATTAGAAGTTCCAGCCACAGCAATCAGACAACAAAAAGAAATAAAAGGCATCCAAATTGGCAAAACAGAAGTCAAACTTTCAGTCTTTGCAGATGATATACTTTAAGTGGAAAACCCAAAAGACTCCACCCCAAAACTGCTAAAACTCACACAGGAATTCAGTAAAGTGGCAGCATATAAAATCAATGCACAGAAATCAGTGGCATTCCTATACACCCACAACAAGACAGAAGAATGAAAAATTAAGGAGTCGATCCCATTTACAATTGCACCCAAAACAATAGGATTCCTAGGAATAAATCTAACCCAAGAGGCAAAGAATCTGTACTCTGAAAACTATAAAATACTCATGAAAGAAATTGAGGAAGACACAAAGAAATGGAAAGAACTTCCATGGTCATGGATTGGAAGAACAAATATTGTGAAGATGTCAATGCTACTTAGAGCAATATACACATTCAATGCAATCCCTATCAAAATACCATCCACTTTTTTCAAAGAAATGGAACAAATCGTCCTAAAATTTCTATGGAACCAGAAAAGACCCTGAATAGCCAGAGGAATGTTGAAAAAGAAAAGCAAAGCTGGCAGCATCACAATTTTGGACTTCAAGCTCTATTACAAAGCTGTCATCATCAAGACAGTATGGTACTGGCACAAAAACAGACACATAGATCAATGGAACAGAATAGAGAGCCCAGAAATGGACCCTCAACTCTATGGTCAACTAATCTTCGACAAAGCAGGAAAGCATGTCCAAGTGAAAAAAGACAGTCTCTTCAACAAATGGTGTTGGGAAATTGGATAGCCACATGCAGAAGAATGAAACTGGACCATTTCCTTACACCACATACAAAAATAGTCGCCAAATGGTTGAAAGACCTCAATGTGAG
>NW_027884828.1:0-13046 GCF_054177405.1 Leptonychotes weddellii | reverse complement strand
CTTCTGGGGTCCCAATTATTCTAATATTGTTTCATCTTATGGTATCACTTATCTCTCGAGTTCTGTCCTCGTGATACAGTAGTTATTTTTTTCTCTTTTTCTCAGCTTCTTTATTTTCCATCATTTGGTCTTTTATATCACTAATTCTCTCTTCTGCCTCATTTATCCTAGCAGTTAGAGCCTCCATTTTTTATTGCACCTCCTTAATAGCCTTTTTGATTTGGACTTGGTTGATTTTAGTTCTTTTATTTCTCCAGAAAGGGTTTCCGTAATATCTTCCACGCTTTTTTCAAGCCCAACTAGTATCTTTAACGTCATCATTCTTAACTCTAGTTTTGACATCTTACTAACGTCCATATTGATTATGTCCCTGGCAGTCGGTACTGCCTCTTCTTTTTTGAGGTGATTTTTCATCTTGTCTTTTTGTCCAGAGGAGAATAGGTGAATGAGAGAACAAAATGCTAACAGGGTAACAACGACCCCAGAAATATATTCACTAAACAAATCAGAAGAGACCTGAAACCGTGGAAAAGAAACAGAAAGAAAGAAAAAAAAAAAAAAAAGGAAAAGTTAAAAACAAACAAACAAACCAAAAAAACAGAATATGATCAAATATGATCAGGCTGGTGCATAGATCAGTGCCACACACTAGATTTTGGACGTGTTTTGGTCTGTTAGAAGAAAGTCCCTCCCAAAATTTTAAAGAAAGAAAAACTTATATATGTATAATAATAAGGGTTGATATGATGAAGGGATGGAATATCACTGTAAAGATGAAAATTATAAAAGATTTTATACAAGAAAAAGGAAAGAAGAGGATTAAAAAATGAAAGGGATAGAATGTGATCAGGCAGGAGAGTAAAACAAAGTCATACACTAGAGATTTAGGGTATATTTTGATCTTTTAGAAGAAACTGTATCCCAAAATTTTAAAGAGAGTACAACTTATATATATACCAAAAATAAGGTTAACTAGTATAAAGTGATAGAATATGACTCTATAAATGAAAAATAAAAAAATGGTTTTTTAAAAAAGGGATTGATAAGATGGTTGAAAAAAGGAAAAAGAAAAATTAAAAAAATAAGTTAAAAAAATTAACTTTGAAAGACTAAAGAATCATGGGAAAAAAGTCATGAATTCTACATGCAGTATTCCCCCTGTACTGGAGTTCTGCTGTTCTCATTGATTGGTAAACTTGGTCTTGGCTGGCTGTTCTTGCTGATCTTCTGGGGGAAGGGCCTGTTGCCGTGAGTCTCAGATGTGTTTGCCGTGATTCTCAGATGTGTTTGCGGGAGGCAGAATCGCCCCGCCCTTGCTGGTCCAGGCTAAGTAATCTGCTCGGGTTTACTCACGGGATCTTTTGTTCCCTGAATGCTTTCTGTACAGCTTTGGAGGCTGAGAGTGAAAATGTTGGCCTCCCAATCTCCACCCTGGAGGAGCAGAGAACTCGGGGCCCCACTCCTCAGTGAACCCCCATAGAAAAGCAGTCAATCACTCCTGTCTCTGGCCGCACTTCGTGCTCACCCTACCTGTGACCGAGCATTTTTATCTCTGGCTCATGACCCAGTGTGGAGTCTCCAACCCCAGCAGATCCCTGCAGTGTGCTCCCCCGCCGCTCCTCCTGGGGAGGTGTGTGGGAGGAAAGGGAGTCTCCCCGGATCTGTTGCTTGTTGAGTCCCTGCTGGAGGAGCAGTGGCCCGACTGTGCCGTGGATCATGGTTTATGGTCATCCCGAGCTGAGAGCCCGCTCCTTGGCTCTGTCTCTACAGTCGGCTTCCCTGCTCTGATACCTGGGAGCTCTGCTGCAATCAGGCACCCCCAGTCTTTTTGTGACCCTGAGGGTCCTGAGACCACACTGTCCCAGTGAGGGTTCCACCTCCTGCTTAGCCACTGGAGCAATGTCCCTCAGCAGAGCTGGCTTCTAAAAGTTCAGATTTTGTGCTCCGCTGCTCTATCACTTGCCAGTAGTGGCTGATGGAGGCCCCCTCCCCCGCCGTCTATCTTCCCGAATATCGCCTCAGATTCACTTCTCTGCACACACGTCCTACCTTCCAGAAAGTGGTGGTTTTCTGTTCAGAGAGTTGCTGCTATTCTTTTCTTCGATCTCCTGTTGAGTTTGTAGGTGTTTCAGAATGGTTTGATCCCTATCTAGCTGAATTCCTGGGACTGGATGAAATTTAGGTCTCCTACTCCTCTGCCATATTGCTCCTCTCCCCTACCCCCACTTGTTTATTTTAGATGCTGCTGCTTATTGTTTTGGTGTCATATTCAAAAAAGTATTGCCAATCTCAATAGCAAGGTACTTTTTTCCCTATTTTCTTCTAAGAAGTGACATCATCAAGATGGTAACATGGGTCATTCCCAAATTCTGTCCATTCTGTCCACCTCACAGGAAGATCAACTAACATCTATCCATAGATAAGACACCATGTAAAAGTCCCAGAACCCAGAATTTGGGCCAAAATACCACCCTGGACCACAGAGTCCAAGAAAGAGCATTGGAAGTATAAAAGGAGTGGCTACATTCTGACAGCATCACCTCTCCCTTATGCCAACATTACAGTTAGAGGGCCTTCTTGGTCCTACAATTTCTCCAGTGGCATAAAGGCCAACGTGGATATCTAGCTCCTCCAGTGTTACTGGATGCTTCCCAGGAAATCCACTTGTGAATCACATCACAGAAATTATTGGGGGGATCTCTGGGACTTGAACACTGAGGATAAGATAAAGATACACAGCAACCAGTGCTCAGATCTTGGTGGGCCTCTTTCCTGCTTGTAGTGGCATAGGAGCAGAGGTCTCAACCAGTGGTTCTGCCCATCTGTTGAGTCAGTGACCCTATGTGGCTAGGGAGCTGGGATGGTTGTTATGCTTAATTTTTGTCTCCTTGAGCCATACCAGCCATGAAGTTGGTTCTATGACTTTGGGCACAGAAGTAATTTCTCAGATCCAAGCAAATGTTAATATAGTCTCCAGTCCTGACTGACCAGGAAGTCTGGCCAGAGAATGTGAGCAGTTGTGGAGCCCCTCCTACACCCTGCTTTCCCTGGAAGCCAAGCTGGCAGTCCATCCCAACTGTTAAATATACCTCTGGTCCTGCATAACCAGGGAGCCTGAACAGTGACACTGGTGCTCAGCCTAAGGTACCACCCAACTGTGAACCCAGCTTATTGCCCCACTCCACAGAATAGTGTTGCCTAAATTCTTGACTAATTGCTGGGCACATCCTATGGCCTGTCCCTGACAGAAAGTACAACCAGTGACCCCAACCAATTGTGGAGCATAACCTGAGGTTTCACCCAATGTATGATCATGAACAGGGGCCCCACCCAACTATAGAATACAATCTGTAATCCCATCCAAATGTGGGATATAGCTGGAGGCATTTTTTTTTTATTTTTATGTTATGTTAGTCACCATACAATACATAATTAATTTTTGGTGTAGTGTTCCATGATTCATCGTTTGTGTATAACACCCAGTGCTTCATGCAATACGTGTCCTCCTTAATACCCATCACTGGGCTTTTCTTGATGAGAGAGCTTAGCCAGCAACCTTGCTCAACAGCAAAGCACAGCCTGTGGCCCTGCCCAACCCTGATGTGCTGCCTGTGCCCCCAAATAATAGCAGAACATAACCTGAGACATCACCCAACCAAGAAAGAATGCAAAACCAAGACCATAACACTGCACAATTATGGAATCCAACCAGTTGCAAAACCTGCCAGGAAGCACAGCCTGTGATCTCACCTGAGTAGAGGTGATTACAAAACCCAGCTAGTGGCCTTGCCTGAGGGAACAGCTATTAGCCCCATGTAATTAGAAAGTACACCCAACAACTACACTTAAACAAGGAGACCAGCCAAGAGGAGAAAAGAAGAGTAAAGTAAAGACAGAAACATTCCCTTAACTTCAGAGCATGGGAAATGGCCTTGCCCAACTAGAGACACCTACAGCATGCCATGTCTGTCCAAGGTGCTACCAACTAACTAATCCAGAAATCCAAGCTGAGCTGACAAGTGCACAGGTAACAATGCAAGAAATCATTGCACTAAAATGAACAGATGCCAATGCACAAATACTCAAATACACATATACCAATGCAAGGAATTAAGGATCACAAAGAATCAAGGATACATGACACCACCAAAAATAAAAACCAATACACAAAAAACCCTCCAATAATTGAACCTAAAAAGGGGAGAACTGAGAAATGTTGAAAGAATTCAGAATAATCTACAGAAGTTCAGTGAGAATGGGTTTAGCAAGAACAACAGACAACTAAATAAAATTAGAAAAATAATGCACCATTTATTGAATAAATGGTGCTGGGAAAATTGGACAGCTATATACAGAAGAATGAAACTGGACCATTCTCTAACACCATACACAAAGATAAACTCAAAATGGATGAAAGACCTCAATGTGAGACAGGAATCCATCAAAATCCTAGAGGAGAACATAGGCAGTAACCTCTTTGACATCAGCCACAGCAACTTCTTTCAAGATACATCTCCAAAGATAGTGAAGCAAAAGCAAAATGAACTTTTGAGACTTCATCAAAATAAAAAGCTTCTGCACAGCAAAGGAAATAGTCAACAAAACAAAGAGGCAACCCACCAAATGGGAGAAGATATTTGAAAATGACACTACAAATAAAGGGCTGGTATCCAAGATCTATAAAGAACTTCTCAAACACCACACCCAAAAAACAAATAATCAAGTCAAAAAATGGGCAGAAGTCATGAACAGACACTTCTCCAAAGAAGACATACAAATGGCTAACAGACACATGAAAAAATGTTCATCATCATTAGCCATCAGGGAAATTCAAATCAAAACCACAATGAGATACCACCTAATACCAGTTAGAATGGCAAAAACGGACAGGGAAAGAAACAACAAATGTTGTAGAGGTTGTGGAGAAAGAGGAACCCTCTTACACTGTTGGTGGGAATGCAAGTTGGTATAGCCACTTTGGAAAATAGTGTGGAGTTGCCTCAAAAAATTAAAAATAGAGCTATCCTATGACCCAGCAATTGCACTCCTGGGTATGAACCACAAAGACACAGATGTAGTGCAAAGAAGGGCCATATGCACCCCAGTGTTCATAGCAGCAATGTCTGCGATAGCCAAACTGCAGAAAGAGCCGAGATGCCCTTCAACAAATGAATGGATAAAGAAGATGTGGTCCATATATACAATGGAATAGTACTCAGCCATCAGAAAGGATCAATACTCAACTTTTGCATCAACATGGATGGGACTGGAGGAGATTATGCTAAGTGAAATAAGTCAAGCAGAGAAAGTCAATTATCATATGGTGTCACTTATTTGTGGAACATAAGGACTAGCATGGAGGACATTAAGAGAAGAAAGGGAAAAATGAAGGGCAGGGGGAATCAGAGGGCGAGAGGAAGCATGAGAGACTATGGAATCCGAGAAAGAAACTGAGGGTTTCAGAGGGGAGGGGAGTGGGGGGATGGTTTAGCCCAGTGATGGGTATTAAGGAGGGCACATACTGCATGGGGCACTGGGTGTTATATGAAAACAATGAATCGTGGGTCACTATATCAAAAGCTAATGATGTATGGTGACTAACATAATAAAATTAAATTAAATTTAAAAAATAATGCATGAACAAAATTAGTAGTACAACAAAGAAATAGAAATCATTTAAAAAATCCTAGAGTTGAAGAATGCAATGAATAAACTAGAAAAATCAATAGAGACCTTCAAAACAAGCACAAGATAGAATAAGTGAATCAGAAGATAGGTCATTTGAAATTATCCAGTCAGAGGATCAAACACTGCCCACAGCAGGCAAGGAGAACCTCTGCAGATGACTGCCCTGAAAGATAGAGCAATCAAAACACAACAGCAGAGTGCATGCAGCACACACCAGAGATGCTCCCTGAAGTGTCAGGCCTGGGACAATACATGTCTATACTACAAAGTAATCTACACATTTAACTCAATCCCTGTCAAAATACCAACACAATTTTCACAGAGCCAAAACAAACAATCCTAAAATTTCTGTGGAAACACAAAAGACCCAGAATAGCCAAAGCAAACTTGAAAAAGCAAAGCAGGGGCGCCTGGGTGGCTCAGATGGTTGAGCGTCTGCCTTCGGCTCAGGTCATGATCTCAGGGTCCTGGGATCAAGCCCCGCATCAGGCTCCCTGCTTGGCAGGGAGCCTGCTTCTCCCTTTCCCTCTACTGTTCCCCCTGCCTGTGCTCTCTCGCTCTCTCTGTCAAATAAATGAAATCTTAAAAAAAAAAAAAAAAAGAAAAGAAAAAGAAAAGCAAAGCTTCAGGCATCAAAATTCCAGACTTCAAGTTATATTATGAAGCTGTATTAATCAAAACATTATGGTACTAGCACAAAAATAGACACAATGATCAATAGAACAAAATAGAAAACCCATAGATGAACTCACAGTTATATAGGCAATTAATCTTTGATAAAACAGGAAAGAATATCCAATGGGAAAAAGTTTCTTTAACAAAAGGTGTTGGGAAAATTGGACACCAACATCCAAAAGAATGAAACTGGACTAGTTTCTTCCACTTTCTTACACCAAAGACAAAAATAAATTAAAAATGGACTAAAGTGCTAAATATGAGACCATAAAAATCCTAATGGAGAACCTGATTATTACACGGTACGTTAACCAACTGGAATATAAATAAAAACTTAAAAAATATAAAGTATATTACAAATCTATAGAAATTAAAGGAGTATGGTATAAAAACAGAAACATAGATCAATGGAACAGAACAGAGAGTGCAGGAATAAATCCACACATATATGGTCAATTAATCTATGACATAGGAGTGAAGAATATACAGTCTTTTCAATAAATATTGCAAAAACATGGGCAAACATATACCAAATAAAAAATTGAACCACTATCTTACACCATACATAAAAATCAGCTCAAAGTGGATTAAGAACATGAATATAAGAGCCAAAACCACAAAACTCCTAGAAGAAACCATAGAAGTTAAGCTCCATGGTATAAGTCTTGATGATAGTTTTATCTGGCACCAAAAGTTAAAGCAACAATAGCTAAAATAAACAAGTGGGACTAAATAAAACTAAAAAAGCTCTGCATAGCAAAGGGAACCTCAAAAAATGAAAATAAAACCTACCAAATGGGATAAAATATTTGAAAATCATATATCTGATAAGGGGTTAATATTCAAAATAAATAAAATTGATAAGAGTCAATAGTGGAAAAAATATGATTAAAAAATGGCCAGTCGGGATGCCTGGGTGGCTCAGTCATTAAGCGTCTGCCTTCGGCTCAGGTCATGATCCCAGGGTCCTGGGATCGAGCCCCGCATCGGGCTCCCTGCTTGGCGGGAAACCTGCTTCTCCTTCTCCCACTCCCCCTGCGTGTGTTCCCTCTCTCACTCTCTCTCTCTCTCTCTGTCAAAATAAATAAATAAATAAATAAAAATCTTTAAAAGAAAATGGCCAGTAGATCTGAATAGATACCTTTTTTCCAATGATGTACAGATAGACAACAGGTTTATGAAAAGACACTCAACATCACTAATCATCAGGGTTGATTTGATGATCTGATGCAAATCAAAACTACAATGAGATACTATTTTACACCTGTTAGAATGGCTATTATCAAAAACACAAGAAATAGCAAGTATTGGTGAGGTTGTAGATCAAACGACCCCATATGCACTTTTCGTGGAAATGCAAATTGGTGCAGCCACTAAGGAAAACAGTATGAAGGTTTTTCAAAAAATTAAAAATGGGGTGCCTGAGTGGCTCAGTTTTTAAGCATCTGCCTTCGGCTCAGGTCATGATCCCAGGGTCCTAGGATTGAGCCCTCATCAGGTTCCTTGCTTGGTGGGAAGCCTGCTTCTTCCTCTCCCACTCCCCCTGCTTGTGTTCCCTCTCTCGCTGTGTCTCTGTCAAATAAATAAATAAAATCTTTAAAAAATTAAAAATAGAGCTCCTATGCAATCCAGCAATTCCATTTCTGGGTATTTATATGAAAATAAATTTAAAAAAAAAACAGTAACTCAAAAATATGCATAGACCCCCATGTTTATATATTCATTGCAGCATTATTTACAATAGTCAAGATATGGAAACTACCTAGGTGTCCATCAATGGATGAGTGTATAAAGAAAATGTGATGTGTGTGTGTAATAGAATATTATTCAGTGGGGTGCCTGGATGGTTCAGTTGGTTAAGTATCTGCCTTCAGTTCAGGTTATGATCTTGGGGTCCTGGGATACCACCCTGAATTGGGTTCCCTGCTAAGTGGGGAGTCTCCTTCTCCCTCTCCTCTGCCCCTCCCCCCTGCTTATGTACTCTTTCTCTCTCTCAAACAAATAAAATCTTTAAGAAAAAAAGAATATTATTCAGCTATAAAACAACAAATCCTGCTTTTTTTGACTATATGGATGAACCCTGGGGACACTATGGTAAGTTAAATATGTCAGACAGAGAAAGACAAATAGTGTATGATCTTATTATAAATGGAATGTCAAAAAACAAAACTCCTAGAAACAGCAGATTTTTGGTTGCCAGTGATGGTGTTATGGTGGCAAAAATGAGTGAAGGTGGTCAAATTGTGGAAACTCTATTAGATAAATATGTAATGGGTATATAACATGGGGCCTATAGTTAATACAATATTGAGTATTTGAAAGTTGCTAAGAGTGTAAATCTTAAAAATTCTCACCATGAAAGAAATAACTGTAGCTATGTCTGGTAAAAAATGTTAGTACCCTTATCATGGTAATCATTTTTACAATATAATTCATTTTAATTTGGTCTTTTAACTTTCATGCTACATTTATAAGTGATTGTTATACCACCTTTAGTGTATGTTTGCTTTTACATATGAGTTTTTCTTTCCTTTTAATTTAACTTAAAGAAATTTTTTTAACTTTTGTAAGGCCAATTTAGTAGTGATGAACTCCTTTGACATTTGTTTGTCTGGAAAACTCTATGTCTCCTATTTTGAATGACAACCTTGTAGGGTAGAGTATTTTGGTTATTTTTTTTTTTAATTTTAAATCAAATAATTATTTTGTACACCTTCAGCTTACACAATATGTCAATTATATCTAAATAAAACTGTATAAAAAATGAAGGTAAAAAGAAGTCACTGTCAGGGAGAAAAATAGCTGGTAGTTGTCACGGGGCTTTTTCTCTATATTTTCTACTTCGGTTTTATGGTTTCATGTTTTACACTTATGTCTAATCTATTTTTAGTTAATTTTTGTGAATAGGGTAAGGTAGGAATTAATTTTATTATTTCACATGTGGATATCCAGTTTTCCTAGAACCATTTATTGAAAAAATAATTTATTCCCAAATGTTAGTTTTTGGTAAGCTTGTTAAAAATTAGTTATTATGTATTCATGAGTTTATTCCTGGGCTATATATACAGTTTTATCGATCTATGTATCTTGTTTTTTTAAAGATTTTTCCATTTATTTTCTAGAGAGAGAGAGAGCACACGTACAAGCATTCAAGGGGGGGGAGGGGAGGAAGGAGAAGGAGAGAATCTCAAACAGACTCCCCACTGAGTGTGAAGCCCAATGCAGGGCCTGGTCCCACCACCCTGAGATCATGAGCTGAGATGAAACCAAGAGTCGGATGCTAAACCTAGGCACCCTTATGTATCTGTTTTTATATTAATACTATGCTGTTTTGATTATTATAGCTTTGTAATATAATTTGAAATCAGGAAGTGTGGTTCTTTCAACTATCTTCTTCCTCAAGATTGCTTCACCTATTAGGGTAAGTTCATGATTCTATAGGAATATTATGATTATATTTTTTATTTTACTATGAAACACGCCATTGGAATTTTGAGAGAGATTGTATTAAATCTATAGATTGCTTTTGGTAGTATGAATATTTTTAAAATATTAATTATTCTGATGCATGAACATATGATGTCTTTCCATTTATTTGTGTTTTCTAAAAATTTGTTTCCATATTAAAATGTATTGAATGAATAATAAGACATTTTACTATTCCTACATAAGACTGAATGTATTCTAGGAAAATGGTATACAAAATGAGTTTGGACTTAAAAAGACTGCTTTTCCATTATATTTTTTGTTGGAAATTTGCTAATACAGTGTCATACTGTTAATAACACTCACTTCATATCTCCGCAGACATGTCACATTTTTCTTATTCTACAACTTCAAATGCAGTGTTTGTTTTGTAATATATCATCATATTATTTTCCCTAGATTTATTGAGATGTATTTGACATAGACTGTTGTGTAAGTTTAAGGCGTATGACATAATAATTGTATATACATCTATATTGCAAAATGATTACAAGATTAAACATTTTTTTCTTTTATATGGTGAGAAATTTTAAAATCCAGTCTCTTAAAAATGTTCAAATATACAATACATCATTAGCTATAGTCATCATGGTATCCATTACATCTCTAAAACTTATTCATCTTATAACTGGAAGTTTGTCTTGCAGTTTACAGTGTACAGATCTTTTCCCATCTTGGTTAAATTTATTCCTAAGCACTTTATTGTTTTTGGTGCTATTGTAAATGGAATTGATTTCTTTTTTAGATATTTTATTGTTAGCATATAAAAACATAGCTGATTTTTATGTTGATTTAATATACTGTTGCTTTATTGAACTTATGTATTATGTCTAATAGATTTTTTTTGGAGTTTTTAAGATTTTCTATATAGAAAGTCATGTCAGATGCAAACAGAACATTGTACTACTTCCTTTTTTATTTGGATGGTTTTAAATCTTTTACTTGCCTAATTGCTTGGGCTTGCTTCCAGTATTATGGTATTATGGTTAATAGAAATGGCAAGAGTGGCCATGCTTGTCTTGTTCCTGAACTTGGAAAAAATTAGTTTATACCATTGAATATAATGTTAATGTGGGAATATAAAGATATAGATTAGATATAATCTTTATATTGTTTTGTTCAATTATGTTTGTTAGTATTTTTTTGAGAAATTTTGCATCTCTGCTCATGAGGGACATTGGATTATAATTTTCTTGTAGTGTTCTTTTCTGGCTTTTATATTAGTTTAAAAATACTGGCTTCATAAAGTAAATTTGGAAGTGTTCCTTTCTCTTTAATATTTTAGATAATTTTGAGAAAGATTGGTATTAATTTTTCTTTACATGATTAGTAGACTTCATCATTGAAGCCATCTGGTCCTGAATTTTTCATTGCTGGAAGATTTTTTATTACTGATCCCAATACTTCTTATTAGCCTGTTAAGTTTTCTATTTCTTCATGATCATTCATGAAAAGTTGCATATTTTTAGGAATATATTTGTTTGTTTTAAATGATTAAATTTGTTGAACTATAATTGTTCATAGTAATCTTTTATTTGTGTTATATCAGTTGTCATATCTCCTCTTTTACTTAAAATTTTAGTTGAGTCATTTCACTATTTTTCTCATTTAGTCTGGCTACAAGCATACTGATTTGGTATATCTTTCTAAAAAAACCAACTCAGGTTTATTAACATTTTCTATTGTTTTTCTAGTCCTTATTTTATTTATTTCTGCTCTAACATTTTTTTTTATTCTTTTGTTTACCTTGGGCTTAGTTTATTCTTTTTCTATTTGCTTGAGGCATAAAGTTAGATTATTTGAGATATGTATTTTTTCTTAATATAGGCAATTATGCTAAAAGATTCCTCTTATAACTACTTTGCTACATCCCATGAATTTGTGATGCCCATGGTTCCATTTTGTTTGCCTCAATATTTTTTTTTTTAATCTCTCTTAAATTCTTTGACCCTTTGTTTTTTTCAGGAGTATGTTGTTTAATTCCCACATTATCTGTGGGTTTTCCTGCTTTCCTTTTGTTATTGATTTCAGGTTTCAGACAACTGTGATTTAAAAAATTAAAACGTTGGTATGATTTCAATCATCTTAAGTTTTCTAAGACTTTTTTTTTTTTTTTACCTAATATATACTTTATTGGAGAATGTTCTATTTGTGCTTAAGAAGAATGTGTATTCTGCTGCTATTGGGTGGAATGTTTTGTATACTTCTGTTAGGTCTATTTGGTGTCTAGTATTGTTAAGGTTCACTGTTTCCTTATTGGGATTTCTGTCTGGATGACATATTCATTGTTGGAATGGGGTTTTAAATTTCCCTACTATTACTGTGTGTGCTATCTATTTCTACATTTAGGCCTGTTATTAATTCCTTTCTATGCTTAGGTGTTCTTATGTTCGGTACATATGTATTTATAATTGTAAAGTCATCTTTATGAATTGAACCTTTTATCATTAAAAATTATCTTTATCTCTTGTTACAGTTTTTGAATTGAAATCTATTTTATCTAATAGCTACATTTGCTCTCTTTTTGTAGAATATCTTTTTACACTCCTTTATTTTCAATCTGTTTCTTTTTAAGCTGAAATGAGTCTCTGGCAGTCAATATATAAAAGAGGTGTTTTGATTTTTGTTGTTAATGCAGCCACTCTGAGTTTTTTAATTAGATAATTTAGTTCATTTACATTTTGATTAATTATTGATAGATTAGAACTTAATATTACCATTTTGTTTATTGTTTTCTGTGGGTTTTTTTTATTTGATTTCTTCCTGTTTCCTTGTGTTTTCCTTTGTGATTTGATTTTTTTTTAGTGGCATATTTAATGTTTTTCTCCTTATTTCCTGTGTATCTATTACAGGTTTTTGTTTTGTAATTACCATGAAGATTACATAAAACATCTTATAGTTACAACATTCTATGATAAACTGTTAACTTCAATCATATATAAAAGATCTATGCAGTTACTTTTCTCCCCACATATTATATTTTTGATTTTGCAATTCATTTCTTTTTTTTTCTTTCATAAGTGTTCTGTAGTTTCTTTTTTTATTTTTTTATTTTTTTTTAATCTTATGTTAATCCCCATACATTACATCATTAGTTTTAGATGAAGTGTTCCATGATTCATTGTTTGTGCATAACACCCAGTGCTCCATGCAGAATGTGCCCTCCTCAATACCCACCACCAGGCTAACCCATCCTC
>NW_027884827.1:0-244 GCF_054177405.1 Leptonychotes weddellii | reverse complement strand
AGCATTTTGGCAGCCATGTAGAAGTAGGCAAGTCACCTGTTTTCACATCCTTAAAAAGTGCTGGTCGACGTGACTTCCCCAGGCTTCCTATGATTGTAGCACACGGGTATACCCTCCTTTCCTTAACTGGGCCCCTCTTTTTCTCATCCCCCTTCCTATTCAAAATATACACGGTGGCGGCATCAGATAAAAAGAAGATCCTTTTTTTAAATAGCTGCAGGAGGGGCTGGGCTCGCCTGTGAGT
>NW_027884826.1:0-244 GCF_054177405.1 Leptonychotes weddellii | reverse complement strand
TGTCAGATGAATCAGTACTCATGGAAAAGCTGGAGTGTTTCAGAATACTTCCCAGAGGCAGGTGGGGGCTACTGTCTAAAAAGAAGTTTAAGTCTGTCTGTGTCTGCGTGTCAAACATTTCAAGGCCTAAGAAATTAGAATTTCCCCTACAACTATAGGACTGAGCAGATGTGTCTGCAAGGAAGAAGTCCGTTTGGGTTTCTATGTCCAGTGATTCCAAGACAGGCTCGGTGGTCATGGTGTT
>NW_027884825.1:0-244 GCF_054177405.1 Leptonychotes weddellii | reverse complement strand
ATATCAGAATCGGGTTATTTTAAGATTGAAAGAAACCTTAAAAAGAGCATTTCAGTCACCACTATAGATAAGGAAACTAAAGACAATGAATTTGCCCAAGATAAGAAACAGATGAAACACACTTAGACATTATTATAAGAGATGTATTGTAGTCGATGACTTTCACACAAATCTTCCTCACCAGCCAAGGAGCCATTTCTCAATAATTATCATCACACTTCTTACCTTTTGGCTTTCAGCACGT
>NW_027884824.1:0-244 GCF_054177405.1 Leptonychotes weddellii | reverse complement strand
TTCATGAAGACTTACCCAGGGGGAGTGGGGGAAGGATTTAATAGAAGTTCAACAGAAACTAAGCAAATGAAGGGATAAGATAGTTATTTACTCTAGGGAAAATAAAAAGTTGATTCAGGAAAGGACACGTAATCATAGTCTATGAAATGCTCAGTTGTGACTAGTGATGTAGGAAAGAAGTTATTAGGGTTCGAAGCCGTCGATCAAGAAAGAATTCTTGAGACATCTTTGGTGCAAAAAGGTG
>NW_027884823.1:0-244 GCF_054177405.1 Leptonychotes weddellii | reverse complement strand
CCCTCCTGCATAAGAATAGGGCCATTTTAAGAAGCTATGCCAAATGATCTCAGACTTCTCCAAGAGAAGACAGTTTTATTTGTGCCTGGTGTTTGCCTGATCTTTTGAATCATTAGTCAAGTTTGGTGCTGGTTAAGGGCTAGTATTCAAGACAGTCTAATTTGATAATTCAAGCCTTTGCTGTGTTATCACAAAGGACTTGGGTCAATGCGACAATTCTTCTCTATGTTAAGAACCAAATTGT
>NW_027884822.1:0-244 GCF_054177405.1 Leptonychotes weddellii | reverse complement strand
GGGTTTAGATTTTATTCTAGTTTCAGTGAATGGATGTTGAAGTGTTTTTTTTTTTCCTGGTAGTCTTTGGGAGGACAAAAGTCAACAATATCAAAGCATTTGAACTATTACATAGAACTAAAGATTCTATTTCCACGAATTTATCCTTAGGAAGGAATCCAAGCTTAGTCTATGCATATTTAATTATAAGAATATTAATCACAACACTATATACAATGGAGAAATATTCAAGCTGTATCTAATT
>NW_027884821.1:0-244 GCF_054177405.1 Leptonychotes weddellii | reverse complement strand
GGCGAGAGGACGTCCGGCCAAGAACTGGGAGCACAGAGCAGGTGTATTCCCTGTGTGGTCAGGACGCGCCTCCTGGTCCCCGAGGAGCTCATGTCCGCTGTGTGCGCTGCCCATCGCGCGTGGCTGTCCTCCCCGCCCCGCCGATGGAGACCGGGCCTGCGCTGATAACTAACAGGCTGATGCGCAGCCTCCCGGAGCTCCACAGCCGTGGCCCCGCGGCCCTGCCCCGGCCCGACCCACGATC
>NW_027884820.1:0-244 GCF_054177405.1 Leptonychotes weddellii | reverse complement strand
TTACCCCAGAAATGAGGAGAGCTCCTTCTTAATACCCAGGGCAGAGCCTATATATAAACACCCTCTGCTGGGCACTTCAAGTGTCTTAGGCCGCCAAATGTTAACAGATTTATTTTAAGAAAAATAACTTAAATACAACCAATTTAACCTATACTGTGTTACTAGATTCAGGGGTAGAATTTTGTGATTCATCAGTTGCGTATAGCACCCAGTGCTAATTACAAGTACTCTCCTTTAATGCCCA
>NW_027884819.1:0-244 GCF_054177405.1 Leptonychotes weddellii | reverse complement strand
TTTTTTTTTTAAAGATTTTATTTATTATTTATTTGACAGAGAGAGAGACAGCGAGAGAGGGAACACAAACAGGGGGAGTGGGAGAGGGAGAAGCAGGCTTCCCGCCGAGCAGGGAGCCCGACGCGGGGCTCGATCCCAGGACCCTGGGATCATGACCTGAGCTGAAGGCAGGCACTTAACGACTGAGCCACCCAGGCGCCCCAGTCTTTTTTTTTTTTTTTAAAGATTTTATTTATTTATTTGA
>NW_027884818.1:0-244 GCF_054177405.1 Leptonychotes weddellii | reverse complement strand
GCTATTTGTGAAATATTACTGCAGTGTTTTGTTTTTTGTTTTTTGTTTTTTTTTTTAAACTCTAACATCTCTTAAGATATAAGATGACTGTTTAATAGCAGCATTCTAGGAAAAAAATGGTACCGCTCTAACAAAGCCAACTACCTCTATAAATGTGCACACTGGCTGTAAATAGCATTCTAATTTTATACATTTTTTTTTAAGATTTTATTTATTTATTCATGAGAGACAGAGAGAGAGAGAG
>NW_027884817.1:0-1648 GCF_054177405.1 Leptonychotes weddellii | reverse complement strand
AGCCTGGTAATGGGTATTGAGGAGGGCACATTCTGCATGGAGCAATGGGTGTTATGCACAAACAATGAATCATGGAACACTACATCTAAAACTAATGATGTAATGTATGGGGATTAACATAAGAATAAAAAAAATAAAAAAACCTTAGAGAGTTTTAAAGCACATGCCTAAACAGGTTTAGGGATGGTCAAAGACCTGATAAAGGCAAAACATAGAAACTGCTTTTTCTGGGCAAAGAGAAAACAACTGTGTACATTTTCTTATCAAGGGCAGACCAACAATTCAAGAAAACTTGTCTTTTTGAATAGAGAGAAAACAGACTTTCTATCTTACATCAGTGTACTTTATAATCCATTCATTTCAATCTTAGTCTGTCCTGACCACACCTAAAATTCCGTTCCAAAGTTTTCCCATCACAAACCTCTACAACCTTCTTTGAATACAGATTTTGTCCCAAGCAATTTCTTTCCAAACAACCAGTCTCATTTAGGATAAAATTACCTTCTTTTCTCTTCAACAAAAATGCATTCCCATTCCTTTTATCTTTCTTACATGTCTTCTACTTTTCTACATACAGAGTTGTTTCCCTTATTCCCATCAATCTTAATTACATCTAGCACAGTTTTGCACTCTTAGAAACCTTAGTCTCCAGTGAAGACTAAGTAGTAAATGATTGTGAACTGTTTCACCAGAATTCTTTAGATAGCAATTTTATGAACCGGTTAAGCACAAAGCATCTTTACCACCAGACCCAAATATCTTTAGTTTTTTTGCAATAAGAAGTCAAAAAGCACAAACCTATGTCCAATTATCAGTGATTTAGCACTTTATCCTGTTTGGAAAAGACCTAGATGTCCCATGAATTTAATCCCATTTATCATTCAAGCAAAACCTTAAAGTTTCAGGTTACCAAAGACTTTGAAAGTTATCTTAACAATTACCTATGAACACTTGGAGACAGATGAGATTAATCACCATTTCAACTTGCTAACAAATTGCAACAGAGATAATATGAGCTTATTTGACCTTCCACAAACCTCGATAGAATAAAAGTTTTACATTTAGTGCTGATAACTTTAAAGACATGTCTATCTTAATTAAACCGAAAAACTTAACTTAGTTTAAATACTGAATTATGTTCCACCTGGATCCTTCCCATTGTCAATTTTCACCTGAGACACTGGTCAGGAAATCTGGATTGGGCGGTGTTAGGTCCAGGGGATGCTCTTCACTCCTTGATAGGGAGGGGAGATGGAGCCATGGTGCCTAAGACACTGAGGATAGTACAGAAGTCAGTGAGGCAGGCTGCCCCCAAGGTGGTGCAGAAACAGAAGTAGGAGGGGGAGACAGAAGAGGCAAAGTGCTGCCAGAAGGCAGAGAAAGGGTTTCTGGTTTTAGAGCTCATCAGCTCCAAAAAAGAAACAGACATCATGTTTTCCTGCCAATTGAGGGGGGGGCGGTGAATAGGCAGTCCATGTCGGGCCAGAGAAGACAGGGAATTTCCTTGAAACAAAGGGAGTTTCAGCAGCTGCTTGGGAATATTCCTTAAAGTCCCCATCCTGAGGTAGATTAACCACTCCAACTGTAGCCATTAACCCAGGAAATGAGTGAGGGAGAGGCCCCCACATCTGTTAGGAGGAGGAACAGT
>NW_027884816.1:0-244 GCF_054177405.1 Leptonychotes weddellii | reverse complement strand
GTTTGGCTATTGTGGACATTGCTGCTATAAACATCGAGGTGCACATACCCCTTCGGATCACTACATTTGTATCTTTGGGGTAAATACCCAGTGGTGCAATTGCTGGGTCATAGGGTAGCTCTATTTTCAACTTTTTGAGGAACCTCCATACTGTTTAAGGAGAGAGAATCTTAAGCAGGCTCCAAACTCAGCCCAACATGAGGCTTGATCTCAGGATCCTAAGAATGTGACCTGAGCCAAAATT
>NW_027884815.1:0-244 GCF_054177405.1 Leptonychotes weddellii | reverse complement strand
GTTCTGCATGGAGCACTGGGTGTTATGCACAAACAATGAATCATCGAACACTTCATCTAGAACTAATGATGTAATGTATGGGGATTAACATAAGAATAAAAAAAAAAAAAAACTGTTCCCCCATTCTACCCCCATCTGTGGAGTCCATACTAAACCTCCAGTTTGTGGACATTCACTTACACCTGACCCCTACCCAGAGGTCCCAAGAACTACTTCCCACTGCTGTCTTCACTCCCCTAAAATT
>NW_027884814.1:0-244 GCF_054177405.1 Leptonychotes weddellii | reverse complement strand
TTTTTTTTTTAAAGATTTTATTTATTTATTTGAGAGAGAGAGTGAGAGAGAGAAAGAGCACAAGAGGGGGGAGCGGGAGAGGGAGAAGCAGACTCCCCGCTGAGCAGGGAGCCCGATGCGGGACTCGATCCCGGGACTCCAGGATCATGACCTGAGCCGAAGGCAGTCGCTTAACCAACTGAGCCACCCAGGCGCCCTATCTTACGATGTTCTAACAAATATTTGAAGTGGCTTCTAAAACTGC
>NW_027884813.1:0-244 GCF_054177405.1 Leptonychotes weddellii | reverse complement strand
CCTATGTTACAGTTTAGCAAACCAGTCTCAGATGTCCCTACCAATGCAAGCTTCATCACAGGCACATTTTAGCAAACCAGATATTATGGCTGATGTCATGCTCTACATTAAACCCAACAAATTATAATGATTTTGAACCTAGGTTGTAAAATACAAAGCTCATTATCAATTTCAATAGATGAGGTTTCTTTCTAGTGATACATTTTTGTTCTATCACATATGTAATGTAAAATGCTGAATAGTT
>NW_027884812.1:0-244 GCF_054177405.1 Leptonychotes weddellii | reverse complement strand
TAAGTCCTCTGGGAGGAGAAAGTCCAAAGAATTTCTTTATGAACTGGGTTTCATGGGTGAAGAGACATGTAGCTGACATTTATTGAGCACTTTACATGTGTTTAAGAGATTGTGCCAAACTCTTTCCAAAGGCTAGCTCACTTCGTCCTCTCAACATCCACAGTATCTAGACACAACTATTCTGTCTTCTAGTTGACTAGGGATGAGCAAGGTGTGGAGCTGAGGTTAAAGCCAGACAATGTGT
>NW_027884811.1:0-244 GCF_054177405.1 Leptonychotes weddellii | reverse complement strand
TTCCTGAAACCGGGTGCATGGTACATTAGCCTGGGAACCTCGAGAAATTAACATAATGGGTAAAACGGCAAGAAAACGTGTCTTGATGTGGTTTTGGGGGGTGCCTTTAAACATGGGCTTGCCAGTCTTTGAATTTGGGGGCTGTAGCCCTTTATGGCTGGTGTTTGCAGGCATGTGATTGGTTTTTTTTTTTTTTTTTAATTTATTTTTTTTATTCTTATGTTAATCCCCATACATTACATCA
>NW_027884810.1:0-244 GCF_054177405.1 Leptonychotes weddellii | reverse complement strand
TGTACCAAACAACAGAGTTGCAAAGTAGGTGAAACAAAAACTGAAAAACTGAAAGAAGAAATATCTGTGTACAAATACACAGATATACTTGAAGGCTTCGACAGTCTTCTCTGAACAATTAATGAAACCATTAGACAGAAATTCAGCAAGACTATAGAACTCAACACCATCAACCAACATGATCTAATTGACACTTTTATTTTTTTATTTTTTTTAAAAGATTTTATTTATTTATTTGACAGAG
>NW_027884809.1:0-244 GCF_054177405.1 Leptonychotes weddellii | reverse complement strand
CTTCTATAGTATGCTGCTTCATATTGCTTTGAAAAGAGAGGTAGCCATACTTAAATGAATGAAAAAATAAAATAACCTCTATTTGGTTCAAGGAAGAGTAATTTAGCAGAAACAACACTGAGATTTCAGATAGCTAGCATAAAGAGGGAAGTGCGGTGGATTGCACAGCCTCCACTGTTTGGCAGAAGTGAATATCTAACTTATAAGGAGAGGAAGCCTTCCTGAAATCTTTTTATTTTTTATT
>NW_027884808.1:0-244 GCF_054177405.1 Leptonychotes weddellii | reverse complement strand
ACTACATCAAAAACTAATGATGTAATGTATGGTGATTAACATAACAATAATTAAAAAAGAAAAGAAAACCTAAAAAAAAAAAAAAAACCTCCAATTAATAGAACAAAAACTAGTCCTATTTTCATATGTGGTCATTTGGAAGGAAACATCCACTGAATATAAAGCCTTGGAGGCAGCCAGGAACTGCTGCTGCAGAGTAAATGAGGGGCAAGATAAATTTCAACAAATGTGGAGGTCTTTGTTT
>NW_027884807.1:0-1648 GCF_054177405.1 Leptonychotes weddellii | reverse complement strand
AAAAAAAAAAAAGAACCCAAACAAACAAAACCTTAGTTACCCGCTTCCTCGCAAACAAAGCATAAAGGGAAATATGAATTTTCTATTTGTCAGAAAGAAGTCACTTGAGTAACTGTTCTGCCAATCACTGCAACTGTACTTATATGTACGGTCCTATGTGTTCTCTCACTTAATTCTCTCCAGAACCCACTGAGGGTCACTGTGTGGTTGCACAGTTAGTCCGTCATGAAAGCAGGATTCTCCCCGCATATAGCAATTCTTCAGTGCACCTGAAACATCAACTGTTTCCAGAGGTCAGCAATGAGAACTTATCCTCCACCTGATATGTCTGTACAAACCCCACAGCATTGTTGCCACGTTGGGTGGAAGCCTTCTTCGAACCGTCAGTGAGGGAGCTGAATAGGTCCACGGTCTGACTAAACCTTGAGGGGACCCTGCAGAAACAGTGGCCTCTTTTCATAACTGAGTTGCTGGGACTCTTTGAAAAGGTTATCATCTAATCTAAAGGAGACCGTAGTCACACCTGCCATACCTGCCCAGGTATCTGCCCATTTCCATGTCCTTAAGAGGCATCCCATGTCAGCAACATGAGCAGGCCCCTTCCTCCATCTTTTAGGTTCTCCCCACCTGAAGTGTATTAAGTGACAGGAAATCTTTTCATTCATTCACCTATCTGTGTATGTTGTGGGAAGGGGAGGAGCCATATAATGCACAGGTTTGTGAACATGCCTTTTACGTTTATGACCACCCAGAGGCTAGAAAGTTCTAAAGAGAGGGCATTGCTTAACAGGAGTATTCTACCTCCCCTTCTGATCTCAATCATTCTGTTTCTTTTTTTTTCTTTTTTTTAAGATTTTATTTATTTATTTGAGAGAGAGCATGAGAGAAAGCAGAGAGCACAAGTTGGGGGGGAGGGGCGAAGGGAGAGGGAGAAACAGGCTCCCCTCTGAGCAGGGAGCCCGATGCGGGGCTTGATCCCAGGGCCCTGAGATCATGACCTGAGCTGAAGGCAGACGCTTAACAACTGAGCCACCCAGGCGCCCCTCAATCATCCTGTTTCACTCATGGTCAGAAGTCTTTTGTTCAACTAGGGACATTATTAAATCTCATGTGAATGAGTTCTGTGAGTTAAGAATAAAACCATATTAGAGAATGGCTAAAAGCTTCCTTACATTCATAGATATAAATAAAACCTTGGTTTTTGAGGAAAAATTTAGAATTTTTATATAAGGCAATGAAAAATCCAAAGTAAAGAATGGTGTTACAGAAGAAAATGTGGAAAATAAGCCATTACTACTAAGTTTTCAATAATAAAGATTTCTATCTTTGCTTTTTGCCTAAGAGGCCAAAATAAAGAAGGAAACTTCTTTTCACATCTTACTTAGCCACCTTTGTCATTATTTTCTTCCCTAATATCATAGGATTCTTGTTTTTTTTAAGCCAGATTTATTGAGTTGTACAGTTCTATGAATTTTGATGTATACATCTATGTAACCACCACCACCACCGAGATAGAAAATATTTCCATCAGTCCTGAAAGTCCCTTTTTGCACACAGTACTCAATCCTTTACTGTGAGCATAAGGCGATATCATCTGCAAACATAACTCAGAATTCTTGAATTTAGCAGATTGATTTTAGTCATTGTA
>NW_027884806.1:0-244 GCF_054177405.1 Leptonychotes weddellii | reverse complement strand
GGAATATATTGGGTGCCTGGGTGGCTCAGTTGGTTAAGCGACTGCCTTCGGCTCAGGTTATGATCCTGGAGTCCCGGAATCGAGTCCCGCATCGGGCTTCCTGCTCGGCGGGGAGTCTGCTTCTCCCTCTGACCCTCCCCACTCTCATGTGCTCTCTCTCAAATAAATAAATAAATAAAAAATCTTTAAAAAAAAAAAAGAATTATAAGGAATATAAAGTAAGATTTTTTTTTTAAGATTTTTT
>NW_027884805.1:0-244 GCF_054177405.1 Leptonychotes weddellii | reverse complement strand
GCCAGCAGGGAAGCCTGGGGGCTGTATCCACACACGTGTCTTGAAGCAAACACAACATTCGCTCCTGAGCCGGTTCCCAAGCTGCACGGTGCACAGTAAAGCTGCTCCCTTGGGACAGCCTTTGACACTGAATTTACCCGACTTTTCTAGAAAGTCATTTTCCAGGGTGATCCTGGCAGACAAAGTCATCAGGAAGACAAGCCAACTCTGACCCTGCACAAAATGATGCTGCCGGAACCGCGGG
>NW_027884804.1:0-244 GCF_054177405.1 Leptonychotes weddellii | reverse complement strand
TGTGTTGGGACATGGTGAGCCAGGCATGGGGTGCCCCAGGCTGCCCCTGTTCTCCCTGCCTTCCTCCCCCAGGCCTAGTAGTAAGGACAACTGAGAAAAACCTCTCCACTTGGACCCCTTCTGTCATCTGTCACTCACACAGTAATATCCTCGTGCTACTGGGATTCCAGGACGGACCTCCAGAAGCCTTCCCGGGACAGTGATGGAAATTACCAGAGACTAGACACCGGGCAAGGACAAACCT
>NW_027884803.1:0-244 GCF_054177405.1 Leptonychotes weddellii | reverse complement strand
TCTGTGAGGCCACAAAATTAAGGAGCATTAGCAAATGGGAGCATCATCAAAGGACAGTAATCAGGATGCTTAACACAGCAAAGACAAAGTGTTGGGAAATCTGCAGAGCACTGGAATATGCTCCGGACTCTCAGGCAGGGTGATCTAGGGAAAGACCATTAAACTGGGGAACATCCTAAGCTCTACTCGTGTCTCCTGCATGACATGCTATGTGACCTTGGCTAATTTCATTCATCTAGCTGAT
>NW_027884802.1:0-244 GCF_054177405.1 Leptonychotes weddellii | reverse complement strand
TCAAGTTTTGGGACAGTGTCTTTCACAGCACAAGGTAACTGATAATATATCTTCGATGATTCCTTAATCCCTGGGAAGCTTAAAAGCACTTACTACATCCTGCCAAATCACTTGTCAGGAAGGCTGTATCCCTTTACACATCCCCTGGCAATACATGAGACTGCCCATTTCACTCCATCTTCCCCAACACTGGGTATTATTCTAAAAGGCATTTGCAAACGTGACATGGAAAAGGGGCAGGTGG
>NW_027884801.1:0-244 GCF_054177405.1 Leptonychotes weddellii | reverse complement strand
AGGACAGTAGTTATCCACAGAGAAATCTAGCACTTCACTCCAAACTCCTATGGTTCTGTGCCATGATTATCTATAAGGTACTGCCAAAGGCCCCATAAACAAAATCTGTATTTGACACTGACACTTTAATTATCCTTAGATCTGCTGGTTCATTATGGACCAAGTGAAAGAGCATCTTGCATGGCAGCCTAGACCTGTTTTGGAGGCTTTTCTTGCTCTGTGTTCATTCAAAATTTTAAGTTTT
>NW_027884800.1:0-244 GCF_054177405.1 Leptonychotes weddellii | reverse complement strand
TGGATTCCACTTCTAATGCGCATTTGTTTTTGGTTTTTTTTGTTTTTTTTTTTTTTAAAGATTTTATTTATTATTTATTTGAGACAGAGAGAATGAGAGACAGAGAGCATGAGAGGGAGGAGGGTCAGAGGGAGAAGCAGACTCCCTGCCGAGCAGGGAGCCCGATGCGGGACTCGATCCCGGGACTCCAGGATCATGACCTGAGCCGAAGGCAGTCGCTTAACCAACTGAGCCACCCAGGCGC
>NW_027884799.1:0-244 GCF_054177405.1 Leptonychotes weddellii | reverse complement strand
GTGTTATTATTAGTGCGTAACTAATCTTCATCACTGGTAAGTCACGTGCCCAAGGTCACGGACAAGTAACTGGCAGAGCCAGGATTCATACCCAGGTCTTGCCCTCTCCCTAGCCAGCGTTCCCTTGTGCTGAGTTCATGGTGAAGCATGCAAGGTGCTCGGGCACAAGAGGGTGAGACTGAGGGAAAGAGTGAAAGCCGACAGCAAATTGGTCTGGAGAGAAGACAGGCAGACCAGCTTTGCC
>NW_027884798.1:0-244 GCF_054177405.1 Leptonychotes weddellii | reverse complement strand
TCATGGTTCGTTTCCCCCTCCGATTTCCCACCCTTCATCCTTCCCCTCCTGCTATCTTCTTTTTTTTCCTTAACATATATTGCATTGTTTCAGAGGTACAGATCTGTGGTTCAACAGTCTTCCACAATTCACAGCGCTCACCATAGCACATACCCTCCCCAGTGTCTATCACCCAGCCACCCCATCCCTCCCACCCCCACGACTCTAGCAACCCTCAGTTTGTTTCCTGAGATTAAGAATTCCT
>NW_027884797.1:0-244 GCF_054177405.1 Leptonychotes weddellii | reverse complement strand
CCCCGCCCCGCCCGGAGTTAGACGGAGCTAGTGGAGGAGCTTTCATCTCCCCTGGGGGATTAGGAATTTTGGGGTGCTCGAGGAGGGCCAACTGCTCGCGGAGGACCCGGGGAGCCTGGGCCAGACCTGCTGGCCCCAGCCTGATCCTGACTCCAGAATGTATTTCTGTAATAAGACTTTAATGTCCTTATGCATATTTTAGCCGCTCCCATAATGTTAAATCAAGTTATAATGAGACTGTCAT
>NW_027884796.1:0-1648 GCF_054177405.1 Leptonychotes weddellii | reverse complement strand
ACCCCCACCTTATCTCCCAGCTCAGGTCTCCTGATCTCCTGTGACGACAGCCTCCAACATGTTCCTGCCGTCTCAACGCCAACACAGGCTGCACTATGTCCCCCTTTGCATCCACAGGAGGATGCTCCCTCCTCCCTGAATCCCAGGCCAAGAACCCCCAAAGAAAGTGCCCACTTTACCCCATCCCCTATGGGAGGCCCCGGCAGCTTCTGGATGGGTAGAGGTGTAACTCCCAGGAGAGGGGTTGCCCCAGGTGGGCAGTCAGGCTCAACTCACACAGAGCATGGTTGCAGGTAGGAAGCCAGCTGCCGGGCTGGGAGCCACAGTGTTGAGAGTGCAGAGAGGCTGATGTCTGCCAACCAGGCGTCCTGGGCTCGGCTCTTCGTGGACAAGCCCCCTTCTCCTGGCTGCTCCCAGTGTGCTAGGAGTCAGCCCCTTCACCTGGAAGCCCCTCCCCTGGTTTATTCTTTGCCTCTTGCTCTTATGGGGTGTTCTCTCCATAATAGCAGGTGCCATGGGGCCTGGTTCCTGCAGCAGCCAGAGCTGCT
The DNA here is from genome assembly GCF_054177405.1 of Leptonychotes weddellii. Taxonomy (NCBI): domain Eukaryota; kingdom Metazoa; phylum Chordata; class Mammalia; order Carnivora; family Phocidae; genus Leptonychotes; species Leptonychotes weddellii. The sequence continues at coordinate 1,100 of NW_027884796.1, read as the reverse complement.
TGGGGGGCTGTCTTTGCTCTGACTTGGTTTTTCAGGCCACATGTCAGCATTTCTCAGGAGCACACCCACCCGCCTCTGACCTCCAGGGGCTTCTGAAAAATACACCAGCAAGCACTGTTCGTAAGATTGTAAAATCGCACAGCTGCTATAGAAAACAGTACGGTGGTTGCTCAGAAAACTAGAAATGGAATTACCATATGACCTTGCAATTCCATCTGTGGGCGTGTCCCCCAAAGAACTGAAAGCGGGAACTCCGAGAGACGTTTGCACACCCACGTTCACAGCAGCACCGTTCACAACAGCCAACAGGTGCAATCAGCCCCAGGGTCCATCCACAGATGGATGGATGAACAAGATGTGTATGTCCATGTGGTGGGATATTCAGGCTTAGGAGCTGGTTATGGGGCAGTTGCACTGGGTGGGGTTCCAGAGGGTAAGCTGCATGCTTGGCTGAGCGAGGTTGGGGTTGGCTCAGCCTGCTCAACTCAACTCCTAGTGGTGAGTGACTCACAGCTGGTTGCCTCAGATCAGGGAAATGGAAAAACCCCAAGAGTGTTAATAAATATTTTCCTTATACACTTTATTGTGTCTCTACATGGCCTGGAGGATGTTAATTTCCTTCTGTCTAGGTCTCACTCACAGTGACAGAAACACTGTCTGGGGATGTCTCTGCTTCTTGGGTCCCAGCAAGGAGATGCCCCCTTGCTTTATAGACAAACTATGATGATAAGAGTGGTGGTGGTGATGGTGATGATGGTGGTGATGATGATGGTGATGGTGATGGTGATGATGAAGATTGTGATGGTGATGATGATGGTGATGATGGTGGTGGTGATGATGATGGTGATGATGATGATGGTGGTGATGGTGATGGTGAAGATTGTGATGGTGACGATGGTGGTGATGATGATGGTGATGATGGTGGTGATGGTGATGATGATGATGGTGATGATGGTGATGGTGATGATGAAGATTGTGATGGTGATGATGATGGTGATGATTGTGGTGATGGTGATGATGATGGTGATGATGGTGATGGTGATGATGAAGATTGTGATGGTGATGATGATGGTGATGATGATGGTGGTAATGATGATGGT
>NW_027884795.1:0-244 GCF_054177405.1 Leptonychotes weddellii | reverse complement strand
TTTGTTCTGATTAAATTCCTTTCTCCCCAGTATTGAACAAGATATTTTTCTTTTACTTTCTTTTAGTGAAGCACACTTTACATCAAAAGGAATGCACACATTCAGTTCAATAAATTTTAACAAATGCATATTCTGAATAAAAACCATACTCCTTTCAAGATACAAGTTTTCTCATGCAAACAGAGGTAAGCACTGGCAGGATTTCTTTCACTCAGGATTAATATTACCTATTTTAGAACTTCAC
>NW_027884794.1:0-244 GCF_054177405.1 Leptonychotes weddellii | reverse complement strand
GAGTATTAATATATATATGCTACAACATGGATTAACCTCAAAAATCTTATGCTTAATGAAAGAAGCTGGATGGAATGGCTCCATATTTTATGATTCCATTTATATGAAATGCCCAGCATAAGCAAATCCATTACAACAAAGTAGATTAGGGGATCCAGAGGGGGCAATCAGGAGAGACTGGAAAGAGACATAATTAGGGCTTATTTATGGGGTGATAAAAATGGTCTAAAATTAGATAGTAGTG
>NW_027884793.1:0-244 GCF_054177405.1 Leptonychotes weddellii | reverse complement strand
TCTCTCTCTCTCGCTCTCTTTCTGTCAAATAAATAAATGAATCTTAAAAAAAAAAAAAAGAATAAGGCCTGAGTGCAGAAAGAAACATGGCCAGGAAGAGGAGGGAGATGAGAAGGCCCCAAGGAACAGAGTTTGAGCCCCTGCATGGTGGTGCCAAGGCCATTCTCACAGCTCATTGGACAAGAACTTCCTTGATCTGGTCACGTGTAAATAAGACTTCAGCAAACTCCTGTGATCAGTGCAG
>NW_027884792.1:0-244 GCF_054177405.1 Leptonychotes weddellii | reverse complement strand
CTCGCTATGCAGTTTAGTGATATATGAGTGAAATGCTGTGTTTCATTGTGCCTGGTGTATTTGCTACTTTGGTCAGTGATAGAAGAGTGGGATATCGAGTTAAAACATACAAGTGTGTGCGGCACCGTGCTTAGTAATGTTACGTGAGACACGGCATTTAGGGTTGCACGGAGGCTGTGCTAACCTGTTTGATGACATACGTCTGAACCCCTGGACTCAGTGATATACGTGCTGTTGTATAGGG
>NW_027884791.1:0-244 GCF_054177405.1 Leptonychotes weddellii | reverse complement strand
GTAGTCGTCCTTGCAATCTAGCCCCTTAAATGAAGAGATTTGCCTAAGTGGCTATCAGATATCTGAGTTGTGAACAACCACAGCATTTACTTAGTTTGAAGTGCACTTAGGAAAGGATATTAGGTGCTCATGGGCTCTTTAGTCGGGGGTGGAGGGTGTTACTCAGCCAGGGCAGTGCTCAAATTTAAAACAGGTTCACTGGAGTTCCTACTGTGGGTCACTGGAGTACCTGATGCTTCTCTGC
>NW_027884790.1:0-244 GCF_054177405.1 Leptonychotes weddellii | reverse complement strand
ATAATAATAATTTTATAAGATTATATTAATTAGCACCTTTCCATTGACCCACTTTGTGAATGCTTAATACTTCATGATCTCATGGTCCTATAATAACTATTGTATTAGAAATGCTAGTAATTCAGGTCTATAAAGCAAATGAAAGGCTGTTATAGCTGTAATTTTGTTTCTTAAACTTGCCACTTTTTAAATGTAGACCGTAAACCTATGACTCAGTTGTCTACAATATTATGCTTTTATCATT
>NW_027884789.1:0-244 GCF_054177405.1 Leptonychotes weddellii | reverse complement strand
TTTTCCTCATTTGCTATGTGCTAATCCATACTGGCCTTCCTTCAGTTTTTTTTTTTTTTTAATGATTTTTTTTTTTTTTTAAAGATTTTATTTATTTATTTGAGACAGAGAGAATGAGAGAGACAGAGAGCACATGAGAGGGGGGAGGGTCAGAGGGAGAAGCAGGCTCCCTGCCGAGCAGGGAGCCCAATGCGGGACTTGATCCCAGGACTCCAGGATCATGACCTGAGCCGAAGGCAGTCGC
>NW_027884788.1:0-244 GCF_054177405.1 Leptonychotes weddellii | reverse complement strand
CCTCTTCCCAGGTGAAAGCATGAGGACGCCTTTCCTGGGATTCTAAGATAGGATTTGTCCTACATTGTCTTCACCTGAAGGGCTCCACCTGCCTTCTTTTTAGACTACCTTGCTGATCTCTGTGTGAATGTTCTAGAAAAGACTTGGGGTGGGGGAGTTCGTTCATCCTGGCAGCTCAGATGGAAAATGGCCCCAGGAAAGACTGTAGCTAAGTCGGTCAACCCAAGGAACAGGGTTTGCTCTT
>NW_027884787.1:0-244 GCF_054177405.1 Leptonychotes weddellii | reverse complement strand
TCTGTTCAGAGAGTTGTTGCTATTCCTTTCTTCGATCTCCTGTTGAGTTTGTAGGTGTTCAGAATGGTTTGATCCCTATCCAGCTGAATTCCTGAGAGGAGACGAAATCCAGGTCTCCTACTCCTCCGCCATCTTGCTCCGCTCCCCCATTTTTTATAAATAGATAGCTTATATTTAATTCTTTTTATCCAATAACAATCTCTACCTTTTAACTAAGGTGTTTAGACCATTTACATTAATGTGA
>NW_027884786.1:0-244 GCF_054177405.1 Leptonychotes weddellii | reverse complement strand
TTTTGTTTTCTTTCTTGCCTGCTGTAGCGATGCTCCAGCAAGATGACCCTCACTGTTCTGTTACAGGCCTGTGTTTCCTACTGCACACACCTGCCTCAGGACATTCCGGAGTCCAGCAAGCAGGGCTGGCCCTCACACAGGCAAGCTCTCGACAACAGACAAGAGTACAAAGAGCGTAGGGGCGCCTGGGTGGCTCAGTTGGTTAAGCGACTGCCTTCGGCTCAGGTCATGATCCTGGAGTCCC
>NW_027884785.1:0-1648 GCF_054177405.1 Leptonychotes weddellii | reverse complement strand
GTGCTGAGCAGAGTTTGCTAAAGTTTCTCTCTCCCTCTCCCTCTGCCTCTGCCCCTCCTTACCTTGCTCTCTCTCTCTCTCTTTGGGTTGTCTCTCTCGCTCAAAAATATAAAAATAAATAAAAAAGAAAATCAATTGATCATAGATGTATGGGTTAATTTCTTAACTCTCGATTTCATTCCATTGTTCTATATGTCTACCCTTATGCCAGTACCACAGTTTCCATTGCTATAGCTTTGTAGTAAATTTTTTAAAATTTTTTATTGTTATGTTAATCACCATACATTACATCATTAGTTTTAGATGTAGTGTTCCATGATTCATTGTTTGTGCATAACACCCAGTGCTCCACGCAGAACGTGCCCTCTTTAATACCCATCACCAGGCTAACCCATCCTCCCACCGCCCCCAGAACCCTCAGTCTGTTTCTCAGAGTCCATCGTCTCTCATGGTTCGTCTCCCCCTCCGATTCCCCCCCTTCATTCTTCCCCTCCTGCTATCTTCTTCTTCTTTTTTTTTTCTTAACATATCTTGCATTATTTGTTTCAGAGGTACAGAGTAAATTTTGATATTGGGAAGTGTTAGTATTCCAACTGTATTCTTTCTCAGTATTGTTTTGACTATTCAGGGCCCCTAGTGATTGCATATGGATTTGAGAATGGGCTTTGCCATTTCTGCAAAAGAAAAAAAAGACTGTTGGAATTTTGATAAGGACTGCATTGAATTTGTAGATCAGTTGGGGAGTATTGCTATTTTAACAATATGAAATCTTTTGCTTCCATGAATGTGGAATGTCTTTCACTTATTTAGGTCTTCTTTAATTCATACAGTGCTTTGTACTTTTCAGAGTACAAGTTTTATACGTTTTTTGTTAAATTTATTCCTTAGTAATTTATTCTTTTTGATGCTATTGTAAATGTAATTTTTCATAATTTTATTTTCAAATTGTTGGTGTAACTTATTTTAAGTTTCTTTTTAATTTTAATTCTGGTATAGTTAACATATGTGTAATATTAGTTTCAGGCGTACAATATAGTGATTCAACACTTCCTTACATCACCCAGTGCTCATCACAGCAAGTGCCCTCCTTAATCCCTGTCACCTGTTTCACCCAGCCCCCCACCCCACTCCCCTCTGGTGACCATTAGTTTGTTCTCTAGAGTTAAGAGTCTGTTTCTTGGTTTGTCTCTCTCTCTTTTTCTTTGCTCATTTGTTTTGTTTCTTAAGTTCCACATATGAATGAAATCATGGTATTTGTCTTTCTCTGACTGACTTATTTTGCTTAGCAGAATACTCTTTAGCTCCATACATGTTGCAAATGGCAAGCTTTCATTATTTTTTATGGCTGAATAATATTCCATCAGATAGATACACACACACATACATACCACCTCTTCTTTATCCATTCATCAATCGATGGACACTTGGGCTGCTTCTATATTCTTGGCTATTGTAAGTAATACTGCTATAGATATAGGGGTGCACAGGGGCGCCTGAGTGGCTCGGTCGTTAAGTGTCTGCCTTCGGCTCAGGTCATGATCCCAGGGTCCCGGGATCGAGCCCCACATCAGGCTCCCTGCTCCGCGGGAAGCCTGCTTCTCCCTCTCCCACTCCCCCTGCTTGTGTTCCCTCTCTCGCTATCTCTCTC
>NW_027884784.1:0-244 GCF_054177405.1 Leptonychotes weddellii | reverse complement strand
TTGCTCTTCTTTTCTTCGATCTCCTGTTGAGTTTGTAGGTGTTCAGAATGGTTTGATCCCTATCCAGCTGAATTCCTGAGAGGAGACGAAATCCAGGTCTCCTACTCCTCCGCCATCTTGCTCCGCCCCCCCAGCTTGAATTATTTTTTGTTGCTCAAAATTAACTTGTCTTCCTTTTCTTATTATGTGGCTGAAACTGAATGTTAAAGCGGGATGTGCAAAAAGCACATTACTGCTGTCTCAC
>NW_027884783.1:0-244 GCF_054177405.1 Leptonychotes weddellii | reverse complement strand
GGTGGTGGGTATTGAGGAGGGCACGTTCTGCATGGAGCACTGGGGGTTGTGCACGAACAATGAATCATGGAACACTTCATCTAGAACTAATGATGTAATGTATGGGGATTAACATAAGAATAAAAAAAAAAAAAAAAGAAATTTCTCTCAATGTCCAACCCCTCCTCGCTGTAAACTGTACAGCCAATACTTAAACCCAGATTGGCTTGACTCTAAAGTGTCTGATTATATCATATTAAATTAG
>NW_027884782.1:0-244 GCF_054177405.1 Leptonychotes weddellii | reverse complement strand
TATTTACTGCTCCCTGTCTCCTGCCAGAATGAGCTGTGTGAAGACAGATACTCTCTCATTTTGTACATAGAGTAGCACCTAACACACATTGGACACCCTGTCAGTATCTGTGCGTGTAATGAATTAATCACAGAATAAGTGGTTAGATACCAATAGAGCCAGGAAACAAGAAATGAGGGGAAATTCGTTTTCACACTTTCCATAGTTTTTACTTTATAAGACATAAACTCATTGTTAGACAACT
>NW_027884781.1:0-244 GCF_054177405.1 Leptonychotes weddellii | reverse complement strand
TGCTGTCCCTGTGGGGCCACGGTTACTGCAGGGACAGGGACAGTACCGGGTGCTCAGGTGTCACCCAGCTCCCCACGGCCAGCAGGCCCCCACCGTTGCCCTTGGGCCTCGCTTTCCTCATCTGGAAAGGGGAGCAGGAGCGGCTCACCCCTGAAGGGCTGGGATGAGGTGCGCAGAGGGCAGGCCCGGCGCCCCGAGCCGGCGTGGCTTCCACGGCGGTGACACAGCTCTTCGTCCGGGAGCG
>NW_027884780.1:0-244 GCF_054177405.1 Leptonychotes weddellii | reverse complement strand
AGCATAAGCAGGGGAGCAGCAGAGGGAGAGGGAAAAGCAGGCTCTCCGCTGAGCAGGGAGCCTGGGATCATGACCTGAGCCGAGGGCAGACGCTTAACGACTGAGCCACCCAGGTGCCCCAGCTCCACGTGTTTTAATACCTGCCTCTGAATCTTAAGAGTATACAGGATTTTTTTTTTTAAAGTATACAAGATATATGCAAATGAGCATTATTCTTAGGATCCACAACATTTAACAGATTCTT
>NW_027884779.1:0-244 GCF_054177405.1 Leptonychotes weddellii | reverse complement strand
TTTAAATCCTCTTCTTTCTTTTTTCAAACAACTTCTTATCAATTTCTTTTATAAAATTTTTTATAATTTTCATCTTTACAGTCATATTCCATCACTTCATCATATCAATCCTTATTTTTGTACATATATAAATTTTTCTTTCTTTAAAATTTTGAGACACAGTTTCTTCTAACAGACCAAAACACACCCAAAATCTAATATGTGGCACTGATCTATGCACCAGCCTGATCGTATTTGATCATAT
>NW_027884778.1:0-244 GCF_054177405.1 Leptonychotes weddellii | reverse complement strand
CCTCTGCAGGGTTTCCTTGTAAGGGGGGAGGTGCTGGTTTTTAACGGGAGGGGTGCAGCTTGGAGGGTTCAGAGGAATCTGGGGACTCAAGATCTTTGGGGGCTCCACCCCTTATGTCCCCCGGCTGTGTGTCAGAGTCCCGTTCTTTCCCACGCAGGGTCCTGACCTTAGTTCGCAGACCTGATTACCCACTGGGGGGCGGCTATCATCAAAATGACAGGCAATAGCAAGTGTTGGGGAGGAT
>NW_027884777.1:0-244 GCF_054177405.1 Leptonychotes weddellii | reverse complement strand
CGCCGGCAGCCGGATGGTGTGTGTTGCTGGCAGGTCTGCCTTCCCCATCTGACTGTGGCCTCCTCGAGCACGGGAACATGACTGATCTTTCTCTCTGGGCCCAGAGCCCTGCACATGGCCTGGCGCTAGGTGGGGACATCTGCTGAGTCACTGGAAACCGACATCCCAGAGGACAGGACAGGGGGGCGCTTCCTGGTTGTTGTCCAACAGCCGCTGGGCCTTGAACCTCTCTCCAGCGTCTGTT
>NW_027884776.1:0-244 GCF_054177405.1 Leptonychotes weddellii | reverse complement strand
GGTCTTCTAGAAACCTCTGAACTCTGTACGTGGATGCTTCACACGACAGGTGTTTGTAATGCCTGTTTTAGCTCAGCATAATTACTGTTTTGTGAAAGTGTTCTTTTTCTTACATAAAGAAGGAATTACACCGTGATACACCACGCAAGGGCTGAATCAATTGACCAAGGCACAGAGGATTACTCGAGTACAACACAGGCCCCTAAGGCAGAGAATAGACTTTATGGACATCGCTTTGATTCTC
>NW_027884775.1:0-244 GCF_054177405.1 Leptonychotes weddellii | reverse complement strand
AGATGCAGGCTTCCTGCTGAGCAAGGAGCCCGATGCGGGACTTGTTCCCAGGATCCTGGGATCATGACCTGAGCTTAAGGCAGACGCTTAACCTACCTGAGCCACCCAGGCGTCCCAGAACCAAGACACTTTTAAAAGTGAGAGGTGGTGCTTAATAATCATGGAGGGACAAGTTTTGGGCAAAGTATGATATATGGCCATCGTAGTTACTGCCTTCTTTTTTACTTTACTATCATTTTGGTTT
>NW_027884774.1:0-1649 GCF_054177405.1 Leptonychotes weddellii | reverse complement strand
GAGCCACCTGGGCGCCCCTGCCAAAATATATTTTAATATTACTGAAAAGGGCAAAAAAAACCCCCCATAGTTAGTATTTTTTTTATAAAAGCTTTTGCCTGAGCCTCTACTTTCACCCAAACTCCCAAGCCTCATTTGGCCTTCCATGTTAAGAGCCATAGAAAATAAGCATTAGGCAGTCCCTAAGGTTTATAGGTAAGGCCTTATTTTTTTTTAAAGATGTTATTTATTTAATTGAGAGAGAGCGAGCACACATGCCCACAAGCAGTGGGGAGGGGCAGCAGGGAGTCCAATGCAGGACTCTCAGGGCTCAATCCCAGGACCCTGGAGTCACGACCTGAGCCAAAGTCAGACGCTTAACCGACTGAGCCACCCAGCCGCCCAGGCCTGATTTAAAAAAAAAAAAATTCAGGGTGCCTGGGTGGTTCAGTCGATTTGAGCGTCTGCCTTCAGCTCGGGTCATGATCAGGGTCTTGGGATCAAGCCCCACATCAGGCTCTCTGCTCAGGAGGGAGTCTGCTTCTCCCTCTCCCTCTTCCTCTGTGCTCTCTCTCCCTCTCTCTCAAATAAATAAATAAATAAATAAATAAAATCCTTAAAAAAACAAAACAAAACTCTGTCACTGGATAGAAAAAAAATAATATATATATATATGTTTCAGTTTATTTAGTTACTTATTTAAGTAGTCTCTACCCTTAATGTGGGGCTCAAAATCACGATCCTAAGATCAAGAGTCACAGGTTCCTCTGACTGAGCCAGCCAGGAGCCCTCAAATTAACATGTATTGCCTCAACTTTTCAACTTCTTTATCTAGCATTCTTTGAGTAAAGAATATAGGTGGGTTTTTGTGGATAACCCTGTTAAGGTCACTAGTAAAAGTAACAAAAGTAAACTTTTGTTTACTTTTTAAAACAAAAGTTCATGGAAGTTGTATTTGATAGCAGTTGGTCACATCTAGTGTAGCCTTGTGTTCACATGCTCTTGCTGATGGAGAGGAGTGAAAGTGGGGGATCTTTCTTTTTTTTTTTTTCCACCAAGTCTGAGATATTGACGCAAAAGTTCAGTGACCAGAAAATACTGAACCTGAGAAACTTTGACATCACCACTGGCTTTAGATCTTACCCTCTTAACTCCTTTCAGAGTCCTCTTGCTCATTACCAGTGTATGTAGACCTTTCAGTAGCTTTGGGTCATCTTTTGTTTTGTCTAGGCTTATGGAAAACAGTAGGAAAAGTGGTCTTTTTTTTTTTTTTTTAAAGATTTTATTTATTTATTTGACAGAGAAAGACACAGCGAGAGAGGGAACACAACCGCGGGGGGAGGGGAGAGGGAGAAGCAGGCTCCCCGCCGAGCAGGGAGCCCGATGCGGGACTCGATCCCGGGACTCCAGGATCATGACCTGAGCCGAAGGCAGTCGCTCAACCAACTGAGCCACCCAGGCGCCCAAGAAAAGTGGTCTTAATATTAGTACTAATTAGTGTGTGTACTTGGCTAGGAACCTACTTCTATGCCCTGAACAAGTATTCTTATTTTAAGAAAATCCCTATTTGTAAAATGGGTTAGGTCTTGGTTACTCACATTATGAAAAGATTCTCTTGGGCGCCTGGGTGGCTCAGTTGGTTAAGCAACTGCCTTCGGCTCAGGTCATGA
>NW_027884773.1:0-244 GCF_054177405.1 Leptonychotes weddellii | reverse complement strand
TTAATGGATTCATCATTCTACCTGCATTGGCCTGTTAGGAATTGGAAAAAAAAAATACAATCCAAACACAAGTCTCATACTAGAGTGACTTTACTTGTTGTTTTTCTGTGGACTATCTGCTATTTAGCAGAGAGTGATGGCATCTCTAATTTGAGGGAGCACATTGGCAAGTTCCATTAACCAATAGTTAAACAAATGGGTACTTAAAACATACTCCCTCCAATTAAAAATTTTTTCCCAAATA
>NW_027884772.1:0-244 GCF_054177405.1 Leptonychotes weddellii | reverse complement strand
TTGCCAGTGCCAGCTCTCTCCTAGCATAAGACAATGATGCGCAGGATCCAGTTTTAACTAAAATACCATAATCGGCACCCATTTTTGATACGATAGTCCAGGTGCAGTTCTGTGAAGAAGACAAAGACCCTTAAAGATGATGTCATGAAGGTAAAAACGGTAACAAGGGTAACAGTTAAGTAGACTTCAGTGAGCTGTACCTTTGCAATGTCATGGTTTCTTTGGCAAATCTTACTTGCTGTTT
>NW_027884771.1:0-244 GCF_054177405.1 Leptonychotes weddellii | reverse complement strand
TTTGAATAGGATTGTTTTGAATTTGTAGGTTATTTTGAGGAGAACTGATATCTTTGCAATATTCTAGGAACACGGTATCTCACATCATGTATTCATTTCTTCTTAATGTCCTTCAGAAGAGTTTTAATATTTTCATCTCGTCTTACCCATTCTTTGCTATAAGTTTATTCCTAGGTACTTTATGCCTTTTATTGACATTGTAAATGAGATCATTCTTCCATTTGTTGATTAGTTATTTGCGGAA
>NW_027884770.1:0-244 GCF_054177405.1 Leptonychotes weddellii | reverse complement strand
GTCTCAGTTGGTTAAGCATCTGCCTTTGGCTCAGGTCATGATCCTGGGTCCTGGGATAGAGTCCCACATTGGGCTCCCTGCTCAGTGGGAAGTTTGCTTCTCCCTCTCCTTCTGAACCCGCTCACCCGCTCGCTCATGCTCTCTGTCTCACACATTCTCTCTCTCTCTCTCTCAAATAAATAAAATCTTAAAAAAAAAATCTCTGGTCTTGAAGATCCAAGTGTTGAGAGAGACAGTACATGTT
>NW_027884769.1:0-244 GCF_054177405.1 Leptonychotes weddellii | reverse complement strand
TGGTTAGTAGATGGATGGATGGTTAGTAGAAGGATGGATGGTTAGTAGATGGATGGTTACTAGATGGATGGATGGATGGGTGGATGGATGGATGGATGGATGGATGAATGATGGATATATGGTTAGTAGGTGGATGGATGTGTAGAAGGATAGAAGAATGGATGAATGATGGATGCATGGTTAGTGGATGGATGGATGGTTAGTGGATGGATGGATGGATGGATGGTTAGTGGATGGATGGATG
>NW_027884768.1:0-244 GCF_054177405.1 Leptonychotes weddellii | reverse complement strand
TAAGGTCAGTCATTCTGGGTTACATACATGTATTAAGAGAAAAACAAAAGAAAAAGAAGGAAAAAAAGGTGAATGAAGTATCTAAGCATATAATACTAAGATGCAGAAGATGGGGGTAAATACATGAGAGATTATCTTGTTCACCTCTAGTACAAGAAGCAGTACCAGCGGACGGTCAATCAGAAGTGCAAGCCTGGCTCGGAAATAATGGAAAGACCTTTTCCCCAAAGTGAAAAGTTTCATT
>NW_027884767.1:0-244 GCF_054177405.1 Leptonychotes weddellii | reverse complement strand
CCCTCCTGCATAAGAATAGGGCCATTTTAAGAAGCTATGCCAAACGATCTCAGACTTCTCCAAGAGAAGACAGTTTTATTTGTGCCTGGTGTTTGCCTGATCTTTTGAATCATTAGTCAAGTTTGGTGCTGGTTAAGGGCTAGTATTCAAGACAGTCTAATTTGATAATTCAAGCCTTTGCTGTGTTATCACAAAGGACATGGGTCAATGCGACAATTCTTCTCTATGTTAAGAACCAAATTGT
>NW_027884766.1:0-244 GCF_054177405.1 Leptonychotes weddellii | reverse complement strand
TGAAGCTGCCTCTCTGTCCACGCTGGAATGGGGAGCCCTGCTTCGAAACCCGGGCCCGAGCGTCCTAGCTGGCATGCTTTACTCTTTGGAGTATATACTGCCATGGTACTTAGAACCTATTTCTTTCTTTCTTTTTTAAGATTTTATTTAGTTTTTGACAGAGAGACAGCGAGAAAGGGAACACAAGCAGGGGGAGTGGGAGAGGGAGAAGCAGGCTTCCCCTGAGCAGGGAGCCCGATGCGGG
>NW_027884765.1:0-244 GCF_054177405.1 Leptonychotes weddellii | reverse complement strand
GGGTATTAAAGAGGGCACGTTCTGCATGGAGCACTGGGTGTTATGCACAAACAATGAATCATGGAACACTACATCAAAAACTAATGATGTAATGTCTGGTGATTAACGTAACATAATAAAATTAAAAAAAAAAGAAAAAGAAACATTGATGCAATGAAATAGAACATGTTAATCCCTTCTCTGTATGCTATTGCACTGGAATAGCCCTTGTCCCTTCTTTAAAATTTTTCCTTCATTTTTTTTT
>NW_027884764.1:0-244 GCF_054177405.1 Leptonychotes weddellii | reverse complement strand
CAAAATCCAAAAACCTTGCTGTAACAACGCAGCAGAAAGTTGTCAGCGCTCCCTCTTTTTCTACATTGGTCTTTGATCTGTTCCTCAAACCGACCAGGCGCACCCCCGGACCTTTGCACTTGTGATTACCTCTGCCTGTGATGTTTTCTCGTATGGCTCTCCCCTGGCCTTCAACTTCAAAAACAGTTGTTCAGGGAAGCAGGGCTTAGCCACAACCCACCCCACACCCCCCACCGCTACCACT
>NW_027884763.1:0-1649 GCF_054177405.1 Leptonychotes weddellii | reverse complement strand
GATGGACTCTGAAAAACAAACTGAGGGTTCTAGAGGGGAGGGGGGGTGGGAGGATGGGTTAGCCTGGTGGTGGGTATTGAGGAGGGCACATTCTGCATGGAGCACTGGGTGTTATGCACAAACAATGAATCATGGAACACTTCATCTAAAACTAATGATGTAATGTATGGGGATTAACATAAGAATTAAAAAAAAAAAAAGAAAAAAGAAATCTCTGTCTAATACAGAGTCACCAGGTGCAGTTTGGGAGGTCCTGAGGACCCCACCAAATCATTAGAAGGACTCACAGAACTCAGAAAAGCCATATACTCACGATTATGGTTTGTTACAGCAAAAGGATGCAGACTAAAATCAACAAAGAGAAGAGGCATGAAGAGTAGGTTCCGGGAGACACCAGGCATAAGCTTCCAGTTGTCCTATCCCAATGGAGTCACATGGACAGTGCTCTTTTTTTCCCAGCAATAATATATGGCAGTGCATACAGAGTATTGCCAACCAGGCAAGCTCAACCCAAGCCTTGGTATCCAGGACTTTTATAGGGGGTCAGTCATATGAGCATGGCTGACCATCTGCTTGACTAATCTGTATCCAGCCCATCCAGAGGTCAAACTGATATCATGTGAACCAAGCCCCACCCACCATAAATCACATAGTTAGCATAGTCCTCAGGTAAACAAAATCTGATCAAACAGCATATTCCAAAAGCCTAGGGCTTACCTTTCCAGGAGCTGGACAAGGGCCAAACATTTATCTGGGCAAGGTGAATTCTCTCTGCACACTAAGGTTTTCTCCTGTTTTCTTTGAGAAATTTTACAATTTTTTTAAATTTAATTTTATTTTATGATGTTATGTTAGTCACCATACAGTACATCATTAATTTTTGATGTAGTGGTCCATGATTCATTGTTTTCATATAACACCCAGTGCTCCATGCAGTACATGCCCTCCTTAATACCCACCACTGGGCTAACCCACCCCCCGACCCTCCTCCCCTCTAAAACCCTCAGTGTGTTTCTCAGAGTCCATAGTCTTTCATGGTTTGTCTCTCCCTCTGATTTCTCCCCCTTCAGTTTTCCCTTCCTTCTCCTAGTGTCCTCCATGCTATTTCTTATGCTCCACAAATAAATGAAACCATATGATAATTGACTTTCTCTGCTTGACTTATTTCACTTAGCATAATCACCTCCAGTCCCATCCATGTTGATGTAAAAGTTGGGTATTCATTCTTTCTGATGGCTGAGTAATATTCCATTGTATATATGGACCACATCTTCTTTATCCATTCATCTGTTGGAGGGCATCTCGGCTCTTTCCACAGTTTGGCTATTGCAGACATTGCTGTTATGAACATTGGGGTGCATATGGCCCTTCTTTTTACTACATCGGTGTCTTTGGGGTAAATACCCAGGAGTGCAATTGCTGGGTCATAGGGTAGCTCTATTTTTAAATTTTTGAGGAATCTCCATACTGTTTTCCAAAGTGGCTGTACCAACTTGCATTCCCACCAACAGTGTAAGAAAGTTCCCCTTTCTCCATACCCTCTCCAACATTTGTTGTTTCTTGCCTTGTCAATTTTTGCCATTCTAACTGGTGTAAGGTGGTATCTCAGTGTGGTTTTGATTTGAATTTCCCTGATGGCTGATGATGAT
>NW_027884762.1:0-244 GCF_054177405.1 Leptonychotes weddellii | reverse complement strand
TGTGTTGGGACATGGTGAGCCAGGCATGGGGTGCCCCAGGCTGCACCTGTTCTCCCTGCCTTCCTCCCCCAGGCCTAGTAGTAAGGACAACTGAGAAAAACCTCTCCACTTGGACCCCTTCTGTCATCTGTCACTCACACAGTAATATCCTCGTGCTACTGGGATTCCAGGACGGACCTCCAGAAGCCTTCCCGGGACAGTGATGGAAATTACCAGAGACTAGACACCGGGCAAGGACAAACCT
>NW_027884761.1:0-244 GCF_054177405.1 Leptonychotes weddellii | reverse complement strand
CTGCCTTTGGCTCAGGTCATGATCCTGGAGTCCCTGGATCGAGTGCCGCATTGGGCTCCCTGCTCGGCAGGGAGTCTGCTTCTCCCTCTGACCCTCCCTCCTCTCATGTGCTCTCTCTCATTCTCTCTCTCAAATAAATAAAATCTTTAAAAAATACGTATTTTTTAGACACCCAGAATAAAAACCAGCCAAAATGTCTTATACAACACTTGAGAAACCACTTACCAATTATATACTCAATAAT
>NW_027884760.1:0-244 GCF_054177405.1 Leptonychotes weddellii | reverse complement strand
TCCACCTCACTGACGACGTGATCAATAAATTGGATTGGTGACAGCAAAAAAAAAAAAAAAAAAAAAAAATCAATCCACAAAAATCACCAGACTCAGATATAAAATGTTACTGAAAAAACATTAATACCAAAATGGTGATTTCTTCTCACGGATGTCAGCGGCTGCAGCTCTGACAGCGAGGGTGACAAGGGCCTCCCTGCGCCCCCCAAGGCCAAGGCGAGCAAAGGGGGGATCGGCAGCTGAG
>NW_027884759.1:0-244 GCF_054177405.1 Leptonychotes weddellii | reverse complement strand
TGATGCTTATCTTTTCTTTTCTTTTTTTAGAAAGAGAGGGAGAGAGTGTGTGGGGGGGAGGTGGGGGTGTCCAGAAAGGGATATAGAGAGAAGGAGAGAGAGAGAATCTTAAGTAGGCTCCAAGCCTAGGACAGAGCCTCACTCGGTGCTTGATTTCATGACCCTGACATCATGACCTGAGCCAAAATCAAGAGTCAGATGCTTAATCAGCTGAGCCACTCAGGCGCCCTGGATTGATTCTTAT
>NW_027884758.1:0-244 GCF_054177405.1 Leptonychotes weddellii | reverse complement strand
TGATAAGAGGGAGAAAAGTCTCTGGTGCACATGAAACATATTCCAAACTCATCAACAAAGTGTTAAGGTGCAGATAAAACAGACCTATCCTCGTGCTGTGACACAGCGCTCATGACACACGGTGGAGTCAAGGTGCAGGTCCCTGCAGGCTGTCCCCCCGTCCTGGGGCACCTCCAAGCTGAAACACTGTCCCCAGGGCAATAGAGACCCACTGCAGGTGTCCGGCCACAGCAGGTGGCACCTG
>NW_027884757.1:0-244 GCF_054177405.1 Leptonychotes weddellii | reverse complement strand
GTTTCTCAGACTGTAGATGAAAGGATTTAACATTGGGGTCACTGTGATGTACATCACAGTTATCACTGCATCCTTTAGGCTGTAACTAGTTAGAGGGCGAAAATACATGCCCATGACTGTCCCATAATACAGAGAAACAACTGTGAGGTGGGAACCACAGGTAGAGAAGGCTTTGAGCACACCCTTGGTGGATGGAACCTGTAAGACTGTGGAAAAGACCCGGACATAGGAGATAATGATGCAT
>NW_027884756.1:0-244 GCF_054177405.1 Leptonychotes weddellii | reverse complement strand
TAGATTTAACCACTCCTTTTACAGTAAATCTTCACCCTGATCTCGGGCCTCAAAAAATACCCACGGGTTATTATGGACCTTTACCAAGAGGAACCGTGGGTCTTATGTTAGGCAGATCTAGCCTAAATTTTAAAGGTATCCAGGTGATGACTGGGGCGATAGATTCTGATTATGAGGGAGAAATAATGGTGGTAGCACATAAAGGTTCCTTGGACCTTTAAGGAAGGTGATAGAATTGCCCAGT
>NW_027884755.1:0-244 GCF_054177405.1 Leptonychotes weddellii | reverse complement strand
TTCCTGGACTCACTCCCATTATGAATTCCAGGGTCTGTTTTGGGAAGTATAAACTAAGACAAGATCTGAGGATTTGTAGCTCATTTTTCATGCCATTTTGATTTATACACATTGTTATTGTGTCTCTCTCACCTTCCTCTTTTGTTGTTGGAAGTTTAAATAATTTAAGTGATAAATAATATATAACACTGAAAAAAGAATTGCATAGGACTCCACATACAGACTATGAAAATAACACTCGGAG
>NW_027884754.1:0-244 GCF_054177405.1 Leptonychotes weddellii | reverse complement strand
GGCTTGGCACACTGGGGGCTCATTTGTAATCTCACATAAACCTTTCCAGATTTCAAGAGCAGCAAGCACAGTGGAAAGAATATAAATGTTGACGCTAGATAGCATTTTATCAGCTACGTTCTCTTGAGCATCAGGACTCCCTATTGGTACACTGAGAATGATGATGATAATACTTTATACAAAAGAGATTAATTTGCAGGAGAGAGAATGATTTGCTGTTTAAAATACAACCATTACTAAGCGG
>NW_027884753.1:0-1649 GCF_054177405.1 Leptonychotes weddellii | reverse complement strand
TTTACAGGGGGGGCCCCCCATCCCCCAGATGGAAAGGCTAATCCCGGGGAAATCACCGAGTGGGGCTCATCATCCCCTCTGAATGATGTTGTTCCACTGGCCACACAGTTTGAGAACCAGAGGCAGCTGCTGTGGGGTCTGGCGGATTTCCTCCCGTCTGAAAGGAAGGGGTTGCGCCAGGTGCCCTCCGCGGCCCTTGGGAGTCAACGTGGGGCATTTGTCCAGCTCTAGGCTAGGCCTGGGCCAGGAGGGGGAAACGGAGAAGACGAAGGTGTCGTCTTCCCCACCCAGAGGGTCACCCCGCGAGGAGGATGGAAGCGAATGTGGGCAGGAGCAGCCAGAAGTCATGGGTCGTTTCCTGTCCCACTGGGCAGCCTGGATTGTGGAGGAGCCTCGGGGTGACTTGGAAGAGGAGGGAAGGGGGCTTAAAGGACGATGAGGAGCGCAGAGAGGAGCGCAGACGAGCCTCAAGAGAGGGAGGGCGGTCACAGCAGAGGGACGATGGCTGGGCCTGGACGCACCCCCGGGGAAGGCTGGGCCTGGAGGCCACGGAGACCAGCTCCATCAGGTAGCAGATCAGGGGAAGATCACTTGGGTGATGGGTGAGGAGTGAGACTGATGGGCTGCATGACTGTGGACAAGTCAGCCACAACTCTCTGGGCCTCAGTTTCCTCATCAATGGGAAGGGGAGAACTTGGCACGTCATGGGGGGCCAGGCAGACGGGGCGGAGCCTGCAGTACGGCTGCTGGGCGCTGGCATCACCGCAGGATCCCTGTGCTCCAGGGTGTTGGTTAGGGGGTGCCGGAGGGTACGGGAGGGATGCCCTCGGGTGCCTGCCTCACCAACACTGTGTTTCACCTCTGGAGCCTCAGAGCAACCCGTGTGAACCACGCAGACAGGGGACACTTGTTCCATTTTACAGCTGAGGAGACTGAGGCCCCCACCGGGGAAGGGACTGGCGCAACCCACCATTTGCATCCATCCCCCCCCCCACCGGGGACCTCACTGTTCAAAGTGCCTGCTGTGTTGTATTTAATCTTTTCCAAAGGGAACTTTCTCACCCAGGGAGGCATTTGCATCTTGGCCTGCAGGAAAGTAAATATTTGCATGGAGGGGAAGAAGGAAAACAGCTTTGGCCTGGTCTGGACTCAGGGGCTCAGAGCCCCCCTCCTTTCTGCTGGGAGAGAACCACCTACGCCCAGGGCTGCTGGAAGCCTCTCCCAGGATACTGTGCGTGGCCTTGGACCAGTCACATAGGCTTTCTGTGCTGTTTCCAATCCCTTCCCAGAGGATGGGCTGTGCTGGGGGCAGCTTGGTGGGACCATGGTGGTGCCTGGGGCCAGACACTCAGTTCCTGTGCGCGCATAGCATGCCGGGTGCTGTGCTGGGCTCCATGTGCTTGGCAGAGGGCAGAAGCCAACCCCTGGGGCCACCCCATTGCAGACTGGGGCCAAGTCCCCTAGTTGGAGTGGAGTGGGATGCTGGCTTCTGGGGCTGGTGCCAAATTCTGAGTCTGGGTCACTTCCTGAGGTCAAAAGGACCTTCTAGATCAGTGGGCCTCGACTATGGCTTGAGGCTGCTGGTCCTGGTGGATTTTGCCAGTACACACCAGGCCCCATCTTCGGAGTTGATACAGTGGGTATGGGGT
>NW_027884752.1:0-244 GCF_054177405.1 Leptonychotes weddellii | reverse complement strand
TTACACAATTCACAGCACTCACCATAGCACATAACCTCCCCAAAATCTATCACACAGCCACCCCCCACCACTCCAGCAATTCAGAATCTGTATACCAGAAGGGACGGGGCATGTAGGCGGGGAAAGTGAATGATTTTAGGAAAGATGACTAGGCCCTCAGGAGGACAAGTGGAGGTAAGACAGTTTGGGACAGAATTTGGGGGGGGGGTGTGGAGTCGACACTAATGTCTCCTGTTACAGGAGA
>NW_027884751.1:0-244 GCF_054177405.1 Leptonychotes weddellii | reverse complement strand
TTGTCTCTGATTGAAATCTCATAACTTTTCATTATATGGTTGGAAAGGATTTGAATAAACTGTTAAAAATGGTAAAGATGGTGTGCATGCATTTTAGAGATTTTTGTGGACATTGAAGAATTTCTAAATATAGCTCTTAGACCAGGCAGCTTGAGTGGTACCTATTGTCATCCCATTGTGAGTCTGACGAAATGTAGAAAGTCTGTTTTTATCTGGGATTTCTAAGTATGTGTTCAGTTTACTG
>NW_027884750.1:0-244 GCF_054177405.1 Leptonychotes weddellii | reverse complement strand
GGAAATCCTCAAGCGGCTTCTGATCCCCAGCGGCCGAGGCTTTCCGGCGCCTGGTGGCCGTGCTTGCGTCTGAGGCTTTCTGTGGCCTGGCGGTGGGCAGCTCCAGGCAAGACTGGGTCCCGTTGCTGTGAAGCAGGGGAAGGGTGTCCAGGCGGTGAGTGTCGCCGGAGGGCTGTTTCTTGCTCCAGGAAGATGACAGGTTTCTCTTCCCTTGGTGGCTCCCATCGAGGACAGCCGGTGGCAT
>NW_027884749.1:0-244 GCF_054177405.1 Leptonychotes weddellii | reverse complement strand
TATGTCTCCCTGTCTGGCTTCATGCTGTCTCTGACACCAAGAACCCTGTTTTTTTAAGCTCCGAGGCCTGAACATCCCCTCCCCGCACAGGTCCAGCTATGAAAACTGGCCCAGCACTTCATCACTTCTCATTAATCGTTTCCACTGATCAAACACTAGGGACCTTACATTCATGTATCATTCAGACCCCACTAAGATCTGGCAAATGGTGAACATGATGGTCCTCACACAGGTGAGAAGACAG
>NW_027884748.1:0-244 GCF_054177405.1 Leptonychotes weddellii | reverse complement strand
TTTCCTCATTTGCTATGTGCTAATCCATACTGGCCTTCCTTCAGTTTTTTTTTTTTTTTTAATGATTTTTTTTTTTTTTTAAAGATTTTATTTATTTATTTGAGACAGAGAGAATGAGAGAGACAGAGAGCACATGAGAGGGGGGAGGGTCAGAGGGAGAAGCAGGCTCCCTGCCGAGCAGGGAGCCCAATGCGGGACTTGATCCCAGGACTCCAGGATCATGACCTGAGCCGAAGGCAGTCGC
>NW_027884747.1:0-244 GCF_054177405.1 Leptonychotes weddellii | reverse complement strand
TTCCTGGACTCACTCCCATTATGAATTCCAGGGTCTGTTTTGGGGAGTATAAACTAAGACAAGATCTGAGGATTTGTAGCTCATTTTTCATGCCATTTTGATTTATACACATTGTTATTGTGTCTCTCTCACCTTCCTCTTTTGTTGTTGGAAGTTTAAATAATTTAAGTGATAAATAATATATAACACTGAAAAAAGATTTGCATAGGACTCCACATACAGACTATGAAAATAACACTCGGGG
>NW_027884746.1:0-244 GCF_054177405.1 Leptonychotes weddellii | reverse complement strand
GCAATTGCTGGCTTCTAGGGCAGTTAGATATTTAGTTTTTGGGTTTTTTTTTTTTAATGAATGAATGAATGAATGAATGAATGAATAAAGATAAATTGTTTTCCAGAGTAGCCACCTACAATCTGTGAATGATCAAGTTTCTACTTATCCTTGCCAGTATTTAATGTTGTCACTATTTTTTATTTCAGTCATTCTGTAAAGTGTGTAGTGATAACTTAGTTAAATGTTCATTCCTTTGATGGCT
>NW_027884745.1:0-244 GCF_054177405.1 Leptonychotes weddellii | reverse complement strand
GATGCGGGACTCGATCCCGGGACTCCAGGATCATGACCTGAGCCAAAGGCAGTCGCTTAACCAACTGAGCCACCCAGGCGCCCCAGTCAGAAGGTTTTACATAAGGATAAGGAGGGTACATTTTTGAAGAAAAATTATGTCTATTTAATTTTAAGATAAGAATTTTTAACTTCTTTTTTAAGGTGAGGGGTGTCTTCAGTCCTATCAAGAAGACTTTACAGGAATCTGTTTAGTGCAGCAACTG
>NW_027884744.1:0-244 GCF_054177405.1 Leptonychotes weddellii | reverse complement strand
TGAGGCTGAGGCAGACCCTTCCCTCTAGGGCCTGCAGGCCATCTTGGATTTTCCCACAGCTGACAGAAAGGCTGCTGGACCCCAGAATGCCTGCCTGACTGTTGTACCACCATCCAGTGGGACTTCTTGTCCATGACCAGCTCAAGTCTGTTTGAACATCTGCTGTATACATTTGTGTGTGCCACACCATCTGCTAGGGAAATATAAAAAGTTTACTTGGTGTATGGTCACTGGCCGTAGGCTG
>NW_027884743.1:0-244 GCF_054177405.1 Leptonychotes weddellii | reverse complement strand
GGAATATACTTTGTCAGATGCAGACAAAGTCACGCCCCGGCCGCACTCTCCACTCTGACCACTCCTCTCTCCTACACAACACCTGACGTCTGCGCTGGGCCAGCCCCAGGTACAGGTGGGAAGTGAGTGCGCTGAAGGACTCCAGGAGTGCCCGAGAGCATGGGAAGCCTCAGGGGGCGCCAGCTGCAGAAATGGATGGGTGAGGGGGTCACACTCAAGCCAGACTTCTTCCCAGGAGGATGGT
>NW_027884742.1:0-1649 GCF_054177405.1 Leptonychotes weddellii | reverse complement strand
GCCGGCGCTTCAACCCCAGGAGCCCCGACTCTCCTGGTTCTGGAGGCTGGAGTCCGAGATCCAGGCGCGGGCGGGCCTGCTCCCTTCTGAGGCCTCTGGGGGTGGCTGGCGGTCCTCCGCGCCCCTTGGCGGCAGCAGCATCTCCGCATCGCCCCAGCTCTGCTTCATCTGTGTCCTGTGTCCCGCGTGTGCGTCTGTGGACATCTCGCCTTAGGACATCACGTGGGATTGGGGGCCTCCCCGATGACCTCATCTTAACCAGCTACATCTGTAAAGACCCTGTTTCCAAATAAGGCCACATTCTGGGGCACGAGAGGCTAGGACTTCAAGGTAGGAATTTTCGGGGGACACGACTCAGCCCGCAACCGATGCCAGGGCTCCCAGGCACAGAGGGCATGCAGTCGGGGATGCCGGCCTCCGAGGGAGCGGCAAACCCGGACAAGCTGCAGGCCAAGCTCCCCTCCGAGGGTCCCGGTGCAAAGCCAGCCCCCCCAAAGTCACGAGGCTTCCGCCACGCTGTGTGCACAAAGCGCTGGTCACCAGCCGTGGGGGACCCAGCCCGCGGCCCCCTCGGGGGTGTGCACACGGTTCCCCAGCCCGCCCGAGACAGCTCGGCCTGCTCCTCCCGTCGGGGCCACCGTGGGACCAGCGGCTCCGTGCGAGAAGAGCCCCAGTCATCTGGACTTCCCATCTCCCTGACAATGCAGCTAACGCGCGGGTCAGGTGGCGTCGGGTTACAGCCGCGAATTCTGACTTCAAGAACAGCCATAAAACAGAGCCCCTGAGCATGGTTTTTGCTTGTTTTCCAACATTAGCAACTCATCTGATCCTTACTCTAAGGTTCCAGTTTCCTGAAAGCTGGTGGCACGTTGGAGCCCCGGCCGGCGGGCAGGCCCGTGTATAATTGCATGCGCGCGGCTCCGGCCCGGAGATCACAGACACAGATGTGCACGCTCGCTGCTTTCATTTTCCGCCGTATTGGGTTTATCCGTCTTTTCTGCCTGAAAATCTTCCAGCATAAAAGATGAAGAGAGGGTTCTCTCGGCGGGCTCGCCGCGGCTTGACCTTGCGGCAGAGGGTCAAGTGCGCAACAGACCCTGCCGCACACAGGGGCCCATAAACGGGGACCAGTGTCCGCTTCCGCCCTGGCCGGAGGACGCCGTGCCCTCTCCGATTCCGCTGTTCGTCGCGTCCCGCGGGCTCCGCACCACGCGCCTTCAGCAGCTCCTGCAGCGGTCTGCGGCCCTCACAGACGCCTGCTGGCTCCCCTGCACCCCAGGCTCCCGGAGGGCGCGGGCAAGCGAGTGCCACAGTGCAGGCGGGACAGCAGGGGCCCCAGTGCTCCCTCCCAGGTCAGAGAGCCACCATCCCAAGCCCGGGGCTCAGCTCCGCGCCAGGCACTCCGAGGGTGGCGGGGGCGCTGCTGGAGCACCTGTTTTTAGGGGGGTGAGACTCTTCTGTACGATGTGACATTCGTCCAGACCCACAGCCTGCAGCACCTGGAGTGATCCTCACATAAGCCGTGGCTTCGATAATTGGGAAGCGCGGGCTGCCCGTCCGTGGTCGGGACCACGGCGCATAATGCAGGGCGTTTCCGACCACATCTGGACCTGCCCACCTCGGCCCACCTCCCCCAGGACCCGCGCCGC
>NW_027884741.1:0-244 GCF_054177405.1 Leptonychotes weddellii | reverse complement strand
GAATGTGAAAAATAGGAATATAATTGATATTAAACCCTATCTCACTCCAGGATTATATTAGTGCATGGATACATGAATTAATTAAAAACAGAGGCCCAACTATCTGTTTTTTAATAAAGATTTTTAATTATTTATTTGACAGAGAGAGAGTGAGCAAGAGAGAGAACACAAGTGGGGAGGGGCAAGAGAAAGGGAGAAGCAGACTCCCCACTGAGCAGGGAGCCTGACTTGGGGCTTGATCCTG
>NW_027884740.1:0-244 GCF_054177405.1 Leptonychotes weddellii | reverse complement strand
GCACACGCTTAACCAGCTGAGCCACCCAGGTGCCCCTAAAAAAATAAAATAAAATAAAATAAAAATGTTCCTTAGTGCACTCATTGCAGGCAACTTCTTGGTGGGGGGTGGGGGGGAATCCTTTATACACATTGCTTCATCCTTTTGCTATCTTACAGTTTCCTTTTACCTCTTCTCCTTAGAAGCAAACACAAATTCCTCTCCTTGTCACACTCAGAGCAGTCTGGCCCTTATCTGTGATATC
>NW_027884739.1:0-244 GCF_054177405.1 Leptonychotes weddellii | reverse complement strand
TTTTCTTTTCTTTTTTTTTTTTTTAAAGATTTTATTTATTTATTTGAGACAGAGAGAATGAGAGACAGAGAGCATGAGAGGGAGGAGGGTCAGAGGGAGAAGCAGACTCCCTGCCGAGCAGGGAGCCCGATGCGGGACTCGATCCCGGGACTCCAGGATCATGACCTGAACCGAAGGCAGTCGCTTAACCAACTGAGCCCCCCAGGCGCCCCTCCCATATTTATCTTTTCCATGAACCCTAAAA
>NW_027884738.1:0-244 GCF_054177405.1 Leptonychotes weddellii | reverse complement strand
CGGGACTCGATCCCAGGACTCCAGGATCATGACCTGAGCCGAAGGCAGTCGCTTAACCAACTGAGCCACCCAGGCGCCCTCTGGAAATAATTTTTACATGTTGATCCAGAATGCTTCAAAAGCCTCTGGAGGCTTCCAAAAGATTTAAACATGACTTTTTTGCATATCACATGTGGAAGATCATCATGGAGGATACCGAATAATTCCCACTTCCTGATGTTCACACCTTTGTGTACTCTCCTCT
>NW_027884737.1:0-244 GCF_054177405.1 Leptonychotes weddellii | reverse complement strand
TTTGTTCTGATTAAATTCCTTTCTCCCCAGTATTGAACAAGATACTTTTCTTTTACTTTCTTTTAGTGAAGCACACTTTACATCAAAAGGAATGCACACATTCAGTTCAATAAATTTTAACAAATGCATATTCTGAATAAAAACCATACTCCTTTCAAGATACAAGTTTTCTCATGCAAACAGAGGTAAGCACTGGCAGGATTTCTTTCACTCAGGATTAATATTACCTATTTTAGAACTTCAC
>NW_027884736.1:0-244 GCF_054177405.1 Leptonychotes weddellii | reverse complement strand
TGACCTGGGCCAAAACCAAGAGTCAGATACTTAACAGAATGCACCGCCCAGGCGCCCCTCAGTGTGAATCTTTAAAAGATAAGGACTTTTTTTGGGAAACATAACTTTAATGCTATATGATCTTACCTTAAAAATTAGTGAAATTTCCTTAATTATTTCTTAAATAAGTGGTGTTCATATTTCCCCAGTATTTCTGTAGTGTATTAGAGGAGATTGAAATTATTAAAACCTGTACATTTAGGGG
>NW_027884735.1:0-244 GCF_054177405.1 Leptonychotes weddellii | reverse complement strand
GTAGTCGTCCTTGCAATCTAGCCCCTTAAATGAAGAGATTTGCCCAAGTGGCTATCAGATATCTGAGTTGTGAACAACCACAGCATTTACTTAGTTTGAAGTGCACTTAGGAAAGGATATTAGGTGCTCATGGGCTCTTTAGTCGGGGGTGGAGGGTGTTACTCAGCCAGGGCAGTGCTCAAATTTAAAACAGGTTCACTGGAGTTCCTACTGTGGGTCACTGGAGTACCTGATGCTTCTCTGC
>NW_027884734.1:0-244 GCF_054177405.1 Leptonychotes weddellii | reverse complement strand
GCTGGGTGATAGACATTGGAGAGGGTATGTGCTATGGTGAGTGCTGTGAATTGTGTAAGATTGTTGAATCACAGACCTGTACCTCTGAAACAAATAATACATTATATGTTTAAAAAAAAAAAAAGAAGAAGATAGCAGGAAGGCAAAAATGAAGGGGGGGGGAAATCGGAGGGGGAGACGAACCATGAGAGACCATGGACTCTGAGAAACAACCTGAGGGTTCTAGAGGGGAGAGGGGTGGGGG
>NW_027884733.1:0-244 GCF_054177405.1 Leptonychotes weddellii | reverse complement strand
ATAATAATAATTTTATAAGATTATATTAATTAGCACCTTTCCATCGACCCACTTTGTGAATGCTTAATACTTCATGATCTCATGGTCCTATAATAACTATTGTATTAGAAATGCTAGTAATTCAGGTCTATAAAGCAAATGAAAGGCTGTTATAGCTGTAATTTTGTTTCTTAAACTTGCCACTTTTTAAATGTAGACCGTAAACCTATGACTCAGTTGTCTACAATATTATGCTTTTATCATT
>NW_027884732.1:0-244 GCF_054177405.1 Leptonychotes weddellii | reverse complement strand
CCTCTTCCCAGGTGAAAGCATGAGGACGCCTTTCCTGGGATTCTGAGATAGGATTTGTCCTACATTGTCTTCACCTGAAGGGCTCCACCTGCCTTCTTTTTAGACTACCTTGCTGATCTCTGTGTGAATGTTCTAGAAAAGACTTGGGGTGGGGGAGTTCGTTCATCCTGGCAGCTCAGATGGAAAATGGCCCCAGGAAAGACTGTAGCTAAGTCGGTCAACCCAAGGAACAGGGTTTGCTCTT
>NW_027884731.1:0-1649 GCF_054177405.1 Leptonychotes weddellii | reverse complement strand
CACTATTACTATAAGTCAGTATATTAAATGCTCTCAAAATGAGGGAATTGGTCATGGAATAAAATTTTCTACAATTAATGACATATTTAATTTTCTTATTTAGTCATATTGCTATCTTTACTCTTAATCAAAATATAATTTAGAAAATGTATTATTTCATCTAGAAATTAACAGCTGGCTTGTAAGAAACACTTATGTCAGGTTAATTAGTGCCTTTCAAAATTTTATAATATACTGTGACAGAAAATTAAGGATGTTCGCAGTATTTAGCATAGTTCACAACCCACATTTTAATGAAAATATACTGTACAATGAAATATACTGTACTATCTACAGATATAATATACACCAGTTGCTGGTCATTTTATGTTTCTTCTGTACAATGCTATAAAATGAAGCCATATTTATTCTGTTTATTAATTTAGGCTTCATGGGGTAAAATTTGCATTCATTATGTTCATGGAACTATCTTGAAACCAGTGAACACATTTTACTCATTGTCATAGCTCTGCAGATATTAGCTGGTGTTGTTTTATGAAAATAAACATTATTTCACATGTATTATTAATGTAGATATCCTGACAATTCATAAAATATGGTTTTCAATATTTCTGCAAGTATTCTGTGGCAAGTCCATATTTCCAAAGTATCTTCTAAAGTAAAATGATTAAGACATTCTAATTTTTTTTTGTCTATGGTTCTAAAAATGACCATTCTCATATTAGCCTAGGGGTGTAGCATGTCTTTCCTATTACTGTAGTTCTTGGTTTGGAGGAAGAAAGAGGTGGTCCTATTCAAGAACCTGGAATTTTACAACTGATGTACTATAATGTGAGGGATGCTGCTTTTTACTACAGGAAAAGGGATTTTAACTTACGGTATTTAAGGAACTTATATTTAAAGAACCAGAAATGAAGATAGCATGCATTTAATATCAGTGCAGGCTATGGAAGCATCTCTTGTGCACACTATGCAAGTATTTATCTCTATTTTGGCATAGTGAGCATGAAGGAAATGGAAATTATTTAAAATGCTAAAATGTTCAGTCTAATTTAAGATGCTCATGTATCTGTGATAAAATGAGAGGAAAATGAATTCTTGTCCAGATTAGAATCTTGAGGAAACTTGTCAGTCAAATACCACTTGCCATGCCTTGGGTTGATTAAATTCATATAATCCTATATACACATGAACATAATGAATGCAAATTTTACCCCATGAAGCCTAAATTAATAAACAGAATAAATATGGCTTCATTTTATAGCATTGTACAGAAGAAACATAAAATGACCAGCAACTGGTGTATATTATATCTGTAGATAGTACAGTATATTTCATTGTACAGTATATTTTCATTAAAATGTGGGTTGTGAACTATGCTAAATACTGCGAACATCCTTAATTTTCTGTCACAGTATATTATAAAATTTTGAAAGGCACTAATTAACCTGACATAAGTGTTTCTTACAAGCCAGCTGTTAATTTCTAGATGAAATAATACATTTTCTAAATTATATTTTGATTAAGAGTAAAGATAGCAATATGACTAAATAAGAAAATTAAATATGTCATTAATTGTAGAAAATTTTATTCCATGACCAATTCCCTCATTTTGAGAGCATTTAATATACTGACTTATAGTAATAGTG
>NW_027884730.1:0-244 GCF_054177405.1 Leptonychotes weddellii | reverse complement strand
TCCACATCCCCGTGATGTGCTCTCCTGGTCAGTGTCACCTGGCCTCATCCTCTGGTACCTTCGTGCTGAGGGGGCTCAGGGCCCCGACGACCTCCCAGGGCCTCACCAGCCCTGTCTGCACACATCAACACCGCCCGTTGCTGAAACCATCTTTGGTCCCACTGTGCATTCCCAGTGGGGGCGGTGGGTTCTTGAGAGGAAGAAAATTCTTCTCTTTTTCCACGTAGCACAGACAGCCAGACAC
>NW_027884729.1:0-244 GCF_054177405.1 Leptonychotes weddellii | reverse complement strand
GGAATATACTTTGTCAGATGCAGACAAAGTCACGCCCCGGCCGCCCTCTCCACTCTGACCACTCCTCTCTCCTACACAACACCTGACGTCTGCGCTGGGCCAGCCCCAGGTACAGGTGGGAAGTGAGTGCGCTGAAGGACTCCAGGAGTGCCCGAGAGCATGGGAAGCCTCAGGGGGCGCCAGCTGCAGAAATGGATGGGTGAGGGGGTCACACTCAAGCCAGACTTCTTCCCAGGAGGATGGT
>NW_027884728.1:0-244 GCF_054177405.1 Leptonychotes weddellii | reverse complement strand
TGCTGTCCCTGTGGGGCCACGGTTACTGCAGGGACGGGGACAGTGCCGGGTGCTCAGGTGTCACCCAGCTCCCCACGGCCAGCAGGCCCCCACCGTTGCCCTTGGGCCTCGCTTTCCTCATCTGGAAAGGGGAGCAGGAGCGGCTCACCCCTGAAGGGCTGGGATGAGGTGCGCAGAGGGCAGGCCCGGCGCCCCGAGCCGGCGTGGCTTCCACGGCGGTGACACAGCTCTTCGTCCGGGAGCG
>NW_027884727.1:0-244 GCF_054177405.1 Leptonychotes weddellii | reverse complement strand
CACATATTTAAATAGCTTAAAAGGATTCTGGGGCATTGTAATTATTTGTTACATGATTTATTTAAATATATTTAAAGTAGTCTGAATATCATGTATCCTGGATCCCCATGGTCCATCCATTTAAATAGTATACGAGTAAGCTGTCTTTAAAAGTTGAGATTTTGTGTCATTACTGAAGGAGTTTTTCTCCTAAAACTTGATTTCAACTCTATTTCCCTATGGGATTTTATAGTCATGCAATAAT
>NW_027884726.1:0-244 GCF_054177405.1 Leptonychotes weddellii | reverse complement strand
TCAGAGACTGTGTGTTTTACTTGGTAACTCACCACTCATTCTCTTCCTTGCCTCTTGAACCAGTCTCCACTCCCGTTCGCAAATTCTCTTCATAGTGCTAAGCAGATCAAAATAAACCTATTCCTCTCACCATAGTTCTAGAAGCCCGCCATCAGCACTTGGCCAGGCCGGTGCCGGGGCCTGGGATCACAGGTGCCAAAAGTGACTCCGACATGGTCATAGAAAATGAACATCAGTTATCATA
>NW_027884725.1:0-244 GCF_054177405.1 Leptonychotes weddellii | reverse complement strand
TCTACTGCTCACTGACACACAGCTAGGCAAGGGCATTGTCTAAATAGAAACTCCTTCAATCTTTCAAAACCTAGAGCTGTCTGATCACAAAAAGAAAAACAGGATCAAAAATACAGAAAGACAAGATGTTCTGTCTGTCCAAGTGAATGCCAGCTAACGGTAATGCCATTGATAAGTTCACTAAACGGAGAAGATTTGTTAATCAAGGGGAATATCTGTTTGTATCAACTTATCAAATCTCCCT
>NW_027884724.1:0-244 GCF_054177405.1 Leptonychotes weddellii | reverse complement strand
TATTTACTGCTCCCTGTCTCCTGCCAGAATGAGCTGTGTGAAGATAGATACTCTCTCATTTTGTACATAGAGTAGCACCTAACACACATTGGACACCCTGTCAGTATCTGTGCGTGTAATGAATTAATCACAGAATAAGTGGTTAGATACCAATAGAGCCAGGAAACAAGAAATGAGGGGAAATTCGTTTTCACACTTTCCATAGTTTTTACTTTATAAGACATAAACTCATTGTTAGACAACT
>NW_027884723.1:0-244 GCF_054177405.1 Leptonychotes weddellii | reverse complement strand
TGCAATTGCTGGCTTCTAGGGCAGTTAGATATTTAGTTTTTGGGGTTTTTTTTTTAATGAATGAATGAATGAATGAATGAATGAATAAAGATAAATTGTTTTCCAGAGTAGCCACCTACAATCTGTGAATGATCAAGTTTCTACTTATCCTTGCCAGTATTTAATGTTGTCACTATTTTTTATTTCAGTCATTCTGTAAAGTGTGTAGTGATAACTTAGTTAAATGTTCATTCCTTTGATGGCT
>NW_027884722.1:0-244 GCF_054177405.1 Leptonychotes weddellii | reverse complement strand
TTTTTTTTTTTTTTTTTAAAGATTTTATTTATTTATTTGACAGAGAGAGATAGCGAGAGCAGGAACACAAGCAGGGGGAGTGGGAGAGGGAGAAGCAGGCCTCCCACTGAGCAGGGAGCCCGATGTGGGGCTCGATCCCAGGACCCTGGGATCATGACCTGAACTGAAGGCAGACGCTTAACGACTGAGCCACCCAGGCGCCCCTTCACCTAATTCCTGATGCTTTGATATTATGTGCACCAAG
>NW_027884721.1:0-244 GCF_054177405.1 Leptonychotes weddellii | reverse complement strand
TAATTATCTTTTAAAAATCACTGCCCCCCAACTTTTTATTTTGGAAAAAAAAATATTTTTGAAGCATTTTTTTAAAGTAAAAAAATTAGAAAAGTTTTAAAAATGAAAGAAAAGGAAAATCAACAACGATGTATTCTTTACCTAGATTTGAAAATCATTAATGTTCTGCTACATCTGTTTCTTCTCTCTCTCCCTGTAAATGGAGTCTTCCGTAGCTTTAGGAGACTTGGTGCCACCAACTGGG
>NW_027884720.1:0-1649 GCF_054177405.1 Leptonychotes weddellii | reverse complement strand
TTTGATAAGGAATGCATTAACTGTGTAGATTGCTCTAGATAGCATTGACATCTTCACAATATTTGTTCTTCCAATCCATGAGCATGGAATGTTTTTCCATTTCTTTGTGTCTTCCTCAATTTCTTTCATGAGTATTTTATAGTTTTCTGAGTAAAGATCCTTTGTCTCTTTGGTTAGATTCATTCCTAGGTATCTGATGGTTTTGAGTGCAATTGTAAATGGGATTGACTCCTTAATTTCTCTTTCTTCTGTCTTGTTGTTGGTGTATAGGAATGCCACTGATTTCTTTGTATTGATTTTATATCCTGCCACTTTACTGAATTCCTGTATGAGTTCTAGCAGTTTTGGGGTGGGGTCTTTGGGTTTTCCACATAAAAGTAGCACATCATCTGCAAAGAGTGAGAGTTTGACTTCTTCTTTGCCGATTTGGATGCCTTTTATTCCTTTTTGTTGTCTGATTACTATGGCTAGGACTTCTAATACTTTGTTGAATAGCAGTGGTGAGAGTGGACATCCCTGCCGTGTTCCTGACCTTAGGGGGAAAGCTCTCAGTTTTTCCCCATTGAGAATGATATTCACTGTGTGTTTTTCATAGATGGCTTTTATGATATTGAGGTATGTACTCTCGATCCCTATACTCTGAAGAGCTTTGATCAAGAAAGGATACTGTACCTTGTTAAATGCTTTTTCTGCATCTATTGAGAGTATAATATGTTTCTTGTTCTTTCTTTTATTAATGTATTGTATCACATTGATAGATTTGCAGATGTTGAACCAACCTTGCAGCCCAGGGATAAATCCCACATGGTTGTGGTGAATAATCCTTTTAATGTACTGTTGGATCCTATTGGCTAGTATTTTGGTGAGAATTTTTGCATCCATGTTCATCAAGGATATTGGTCTGTAATTCTCCTTTTGGATGGGGTCTTTGTCTGGTTTTGGGATCATGGTAATGGTGGCCTCATAAAAAGAGTTTGGAAGTTTTCCTTCCATTTCTATTTTTTCGAACAGTTTCAGAAGAATAGGTATTAATTCTTCTTTAAAAGTTTGGTAGAATTCCCCTGGGAAGCCGGGAGATTTTTTGATTACTGCTTCAATTTCCTTAGTGGTTATAGGTCTGTTCAGGTTTTCTATTTATTCCTGATTCAGTTTTGGTAGTTTATACATCTCTAGGAATGTATCCATTTCCTCCCATTATCTAATTTGCTGGCGTATAGTTGCTCATAATATGTTCTTATAATTGTTTGTATTTCTTTGGTGTTGGTTGTCATTTCTCCACTTTCATTCATGATTTTATTTATTTGGGTCATTTCTCTTTTCTTTTTGATAAGTCTGGCCAGTGGTTTATCAATCTTGTTCATTCTTTTTTTTTTAAATTTTTTTATTGTTATGTTAATCCCCATACATTACATCATTAGTTTTAGATGTAGTGCTCCATGATTATTGTTTGTGCATAACACCCAGTGCTCCATGCAGAACGTGCCCTCCTCAATACCCATCACCAGGCTAACCCATCCTCCCACCCCCCTCCCCTCTAGAACCCTCAGTTTGTTTTTCAGAGTCCATCGTCTCTCATGGTTCGTCTACCCCTCCGATTTCCTAGTTTCATTGATCTGTTCTACTGTTCTTTTGGTTTCTATTTCATTGAT
>NW_027884719.1:0-13047 GCF_054177405.1 Leptonychotes weddellii | reverse complement strand
AAAAAATTAAAAAAGAAACACTGCTGTAAAGAAATGTACCCATATATTTGCAGTGATAATCTATCAGAGAGCTTTCAAGAAGGTTAATTTTTTTCTTCTTTATACTTTTCCATATTTTCTAAATTATCTGTAATGTACATTTATTACTTTCATAATCATAAAGTCTTATTTTAAATGAAGATTTATTCTGGGAAACTGTAGGACAGAGGTTTACCAAGTTTATTCAATGAATAAATTTCAAAAAAAAAATGAAAGAAAACCTACAGATTTAAAAGAGATTTAAGAGCTATCAATTGATTATAATTTATGGACCTTACTTAAACCCCAAATCAAACAAATTCCAAATTAATTAATTATGTACAGTTTATGTGGTTATCTGATATGCTATACATAGTTATATGTAGTTACATGATATCTAGTTATATATAATGTTATATATAGTGTTATATAGTTACATAGTTTTATGATATGTACCAGACAATTGGAAACTGAATTATTAATAAACTTGAGTATGATCATGGTATTATGTATATGTTTTTTAAAATATGTTCTTATTGCTCAGAGATATAGAAATATCTTATATTTCTATATATAAATACTTATTTTATTTTTATGTAAAAAAATACATTGGAAAAATATTTAGTGGAGGCTGTGATGTGCCTCCCAGATATAAAACTGAAGTATTCACTCCCTCTGCTGATGAGAAGCTTGGCTACTGACAGCTCACCCCTTAAGCCCCTCTAGAAATTATTCTCTTGCCAATCCTATTTCTTTCACTACCCAGCAGGTATTGATCCCAAGGGCAGCACCCAATAAACTTCTTGTGTACTAATCTCTGTCTCAGAGTCTGCTTACCCCGAAACCGACCAGCAATGGTGTCAGTAATAACAACAAAGTCAAAGTCATAGAGTCTGTCTTTCAGAGCATACCACAAGGGGTTCCAAGCAGGATTTTGTGTTTTTCGATAATCTTTGCAGAAACTGATGCAAACAAAGGTAGAGCCTTGGAACCAAGCTTCTCACCCAATAGACAAGATTCACAATGACTGGCAGCCATTTGTGTTTTTGCTGGACTCTGCAATGTGCTTCCAGGACACTGAAGGGGAGTGGGTGGGAGAAGGGCTAATATGGATGTGTGAACAGTAGTGAGCATTTGCACCCAGGCACAGGCAGGCTCCGAGGTGGGATGATGCACCAGGGGTAATGGATTTTGTGGTGCACCAGGCAGCTTTCTCAATGATGGTAGGCTGCAAACAGGTGCAAAGGATCAGCTATATTTGTGATAATGAAGTAGAGAGTGTATTTTCTTTATACATACTTTGAAGCAGAGCTGTTTGCTATATCAGATTACTTAGACCAGTAACTGAGATAATGAGCTCAACTGAGTTAAACTAGAAAGTGGCTACATAATGTTATGTTTATCACAGCACTGAACAACCAGATGCCAGTATCTACAGCAGGCCTAGGGAGAAGGATAAAGTGGGTTTCTATTTAGGTTTTGCCTTTCTGACTTCTTTTTCCTACCCTTCAGACCATTTCTCCACCCCAATCTCCCTCCCATCTTCTTTTATGTCTAACTCAAGGACTGACAAAGTACAGCCCCTGGGGCCAAATCCAGCCAGCTGCCCATCTTTCAACGGTCCTCAAACTAAGAATAGTCTTAAAGGATTGCACTTTAAATGGTTGTATAAGTACCTACATAGTGGTCTCAATTTTGCCTCTTTGCCTGCAAAGCCTAAAATACTTATGATCTGGTCCTGCAAGAAAAAGTTTGTTGACCCCCTGGTCTAGCTCACAAAGCAGCATTCATGGAGAGAAAAATTGCAAGTGAGTGCCCACTTTTATTTGCAATAGACTTTTTCATATATCTGTGAAGGACTTGGGGTACACACCAGATGAGTGTCCAAATGTAATCAAGGTGAAATTTTGTCTTGTGCTGACATCTCAACAAGGCTCTTCCTTCTGAGCAGATTCATGTTGGATGTCCTTTCTCAGGACTCATGAGTTCCTAATGGTTGTAGAGCAGGTAGTAGCTTTTTATTCATCCATTTGACAAATATGTATTGAGTGCTGAGTAAAGATGAGCCAGGCCCTGTGACAGAGGATGAATACACTTCAATGAATAAAATGCATATATCCAGGGCCTTATAGAGACTGCAATCCAATCAACCTGTGCACAATCCACGTGTGTATAGTCCTCAAATGCTGGTTTGCAAACCAGCAGCGTAGACATCACCTGGGGACTTAGTAGAAATGCCAATTCTCAGGCCCCACACTAGATCTATTGAATCTGGGCGTGGTGGGATCCAACCATCTCAAGTTTGAGAACCACTGAGCTAAGCCAGTAAGATTTGTGCTGGGAAAGAAGTTTCACAAATCAGGTTTTAGGAATGCAGTTAGTTCTTTACAAAACCCATGTTAGAGAGTACTTTGGGCACCTTACTGTGCTCTGTACTTTTACTAAAGTTAAAGGAAATTGATAATAAAAACACACTATACAATGTATAGGTTGCTTAGTATATGCAGAACACTGAGCTGGGCACTGCACCAAATGCTAAGGACATAAAGGTTGCTTGTTGCCTTGCTGCCTTCCCAGTAAATAAGAAAGTTGGGTGCCTGGGTGGCTCAGTCGGTTAAGCAACTACCTTCGGCTCAGGTCATGATCCCAGGGTTCTGGGATTGAGCCCCACATCGGGCTCCCTGCTCTGCGGGGAGCCTGCTTCTCCCTCTCCCCCTCCCCCTGCTGGTGTTCCCTCTCTCGCTGTGTCTCTCTCTGTCAAATAAATAAATAAAATCTTTAAAAAAAAAAAAAAAGAAAGTGAACCTGGGGTATCATCATCATTATACACCAGGGATTGGCAAACATTTTCTCTCAACGCCCAAATAGTAAATGTTTTAGGTTTTGTGGGTCATATGGTCTCTGTCGTGACTATTCAACTCTGCCTTGGTAGCACAAAGCAGCGTAACTATAGATGATATATAAATAAGTGGACATAGCCATGTTCCAATAAAACTTGATTTACACAGGGGCGCCTGGGTGGCTCAGTCGGGTAAGCATCTGACTCTTGATTTCAGCTCAGGTCATGATCTCAGGGTCATGAGATTGAGTCCTGTGTCAGACTCCATGCTCAGCAGGGAGTCTGTTAGAGATTTTCTGTCTCCTTCTCCCTCTGCCCCCCACCCCTGCTTTCAGGTTCTCTCTCTCTCAAATAAATAAATAAATCTTAAAAAAAAAAACAAACTTTATTTACAAAAACAAGCAGCAGACCCATGGGTTATAGTTAGCCACACTATGTTATATATCATCATATACCATATACCATTACATATGATGCCATAAACCATCCTGTATGGTTCCACTATATATTTCATGCTGTTCACACTTTTTACACAATTCTCCCTGTAATTTTGTCATATCTGATCACCTAATTTTGATTTTTCAAAGCTCTTTAGTATCCTGTTTGTGCAAAAATTTCTCAGAGCAGTAGCCTTCTAGATACAATCTTACTCCAGTAAGTATTCACATTCTACTTGTTTATTATCACAATATTAACTGTTGTGACACCTTGAAGTTAATATTATTATTTCAGAGATTAGAAACTAAGGCTTAAAGAGATTTAAAAAATTGTTGAAATTCATACAAATAATAAGTTTGAGCCAAGGCTCAAACTCTGTTTTTTCTAGCACCAAAGTTCAGACCTTTAGTCGTCACCAGACACTGCCTCCCCTGTGGTCTGAACAGCCAGTACGTGCTTAATGTTTAACCAGAAACTGGGCTCGGGTGTAAATGCAGCGTTTATGTTTGATGGGCTATTTCTCTTCTTGACTCTGTTCTATGACTCTGATCCCAGTTTCATGTCAATCCTTAAGTCTCAGGACAATCACACTTATACTGTAGATGGGCCATAACCCAAAACTGTAAGTGCAATGCTAGTTACATAATTCTAGAATGGTAAACATTCTTTATGGCCCAATCACTAACATAATATCCTTGGCAACATGATTCTGAGTCACTTTTCCAAGGTCTAACTCTATGTGACCAATGGTGGATCTTTCCCCTCTTTGGATATTAATTTTCCTACCTGACATTAAGGGTCTTAGTCTATATATTATCAAGAAGGCTATCTTTTAGTACAGAATTCTAATTCTATAACAATATGACAGTCTTCCTCCAAGTATTCCACTATTCAGGAGACAATCCCATGTGTTTTTCCATGGTTACAGAATGTATACTTCTACTGTCGATACATATGTTAAACCAATTGTGCAACTTTGTAGCATTTATTACCTAAACAATAAAGGAAAGAATCACTGCAAAACATGGAGCAGAAATTAATACTGGTGGCCATCAC
The DNA here is from genome assembly GCF_054177405.1 of Leptonychotes weddellii. Taxonomy (NCBI): domain Eukaryota; kingdom Metazoa; phylum Chordata; class Mammalia; order Carnivora; family Phocidae; genus Leptonychotes; species Leptonychotes weddellii. The sequence goes on along the minus strand of NW_027884719.1, from coordinate 8,696 downwards.
CATTTCTAAAAAAAAAATCATTAACAAAGTCAAAGATGATGACATTTTCAGGGAGTTCACATGCAGTATTCTGAAAATGGGAAGAGAAAACAAAGGTTGATAAAATAGAGTGTGTTGAATCTGAGAATACAAGCAGATCTGTACAGACGGGAACATCAGTGAACAAGCAACCATATGCGTGTTTTCAGGTCAGATGGAGAGCCACTGAAAATAGATCAGAAAGCACCAAAGCCTGACAGGCACGCATTTGAGAGGGGAATTTAAACTCAACCTCTGTAGAGGAAGAAAAACCCTCACCGTCATCATATTTCCCTAGTAAGACTGACAGGTCAATCATTCAGAAAACAAGAGGAGCTCAGCCACTGGAGGGAAACATGGCTTATGACAATGAACACAGAAAGGGGTTCCAGTCTTCCCTGAAGATTCATCTGCTCAAGCAGTGCCTGTTTCAGATGAATTTCTTTACCATTCAAAGTGAAATGAAAAGTGAGGACTTTTTTCACAAAGCTGCATTCATTTAATTTAAAGGATAGTGTTCTTTCTCAGATTATGCCCTTCTTTTTTTATTGTTGCAAAGTTTATTTCTTCTAAAAGAAATGATGAGAGTTACTGATGGTTGGCTTGGCATTCTTCTTCATTGTCTTCACTTAACAAGATAAATTTTGCCAGCTTTCTTTCAGCTCCATCAAAACAAAAATTGAATTTTTTTTAGTTCATGAAATCCAAAAGACCATGGGACCTGGCTTGTGGGGAACTTGGATATTGTCGTTTTGTGGATCCTCACAATAGCTTCCTTGTTGAGAGACTGTTTTGACCGATATGCTTTACATTGGTTATTTATGATTGTCCCCCAAATCCAGCAAGACATGTACTGTCATTTTTCAAAATTTACTTATTTATTTACCTATTTTTGATTTCAGGGGTGTAATTTAGTAATTCATCACTTACATGTAACACCCAGTGCTCATCATAACAAGTGCCCTCCTTAACACCCGGTCCCCAATTAGCCCATCCCCCACCCACCTCCTTTCATCAACCCTCAGTTTGTTCTCTATGGTTAAGAGTCTCTTATGGGGTTTGCTTCTCTCTCTCTTTGTTTTTCCTTCCCATATATTCATCTGTTTTGTTTCTTAAATTCCACATTTGAGTGAAAACATATGGGTATTTGTCTTTCTCTGACTGACTTATTTCACTTACCATAATACTCTCTGGCTCCATCTGTGTCCTTGCAAATGGCAAGATTTCATTCTTCTTTATGGCTGAATAATATTCCATTACACACACACACAACCACCTCTTCTTTATCCATTCATCAGTCGATGGCCATTTGGGCTCTTTTCATAGTTTGGCTATTGTTGATAATGCTGCTATAAACATCAGGTTGTATGTACCCCTTCAAATCTGTGTTTTTGTATTCTTTGGGTAAATACCTAGTAGTGCAATTGCTAGATTGTAGGGTATTTTTAACTTTTTGAGGAACCTCCATATTGTTTTCCAGAGTGGCCTCACCAGTTTGCATTCCCACCAACCGTGTAGGAGGGTTCCCCTTTCTCCACATCCTCGCCAACATCTGTTGATTCCTGTGTTGTTCATTTTAGCCATTCTGACAGGTGTAAGGTGGTATCTCATTGTAGTTTTAATCTGTATTTCCCTGATGATGAGTGATGTTGAGGATCTTTTCATGTGTCTGTTAGCCATCTGGATGTCTTCTTTGGAAAAATGTCTATTCATGTCTTCTGTCCATTTCTTAACTGGGTCATTTGTTTTTTGGGTATTGAGTTTGGTAAGTTCTTTATAGATTTTAGATACTAACCCTTTATTGGATTTGCAAATATCTTCTCCCATTCTGTAAGCTGCCTTTTAGTTTTGTTGATTGTTTCCTTCACTGTGCAGTTTTTATCATGATGAATTGCCAATAGTTCATTTTTGCTTTTGTTTCCCTGGCCTCCAGAGACATGCCCAGTAAGAAGTTATTACAGCCAGGGTCAAAGAAGTTGCTGCCTGTGTTCTCTAGGATTTTGATAGTTTCATGTCTCATATTTAGGTCTTTCATCCATTTTGAATTTATTTTTGTGTATGGTGAAAGAAAATGATTCAGTTTCATTCTTCTGCACATGTATTGTCATTTGTAATTTACAAACAAGGATGCTGAAATTCAAAAAAAAGCACAAGATCAAATGGCTATTAAAATGACTCTCTCACTACATATGTCATCAGGGAAATGCAAATTAAAACAACAATGAGGTACTACTAAACACCTATTCGAATGGCCAAATCCAGAACACTGAAAACACCAAATGCTGATGAGGATGTGGAGCCCCAGGAACTCTTTTACATTGTTAGTGGAAATGCAAAATAGTACCACCCCTTTGGGAAACAGTTTGGTGATTTATTCTCAAAATGAACATACTCTCACCATACGATCTAGCAATCATTTTTCTTGATATTTATCCAAAGGAGTTGAAAATTTATGTCTGTACAAAAACTACACAGTGATGTTTATAGCACCTTTTTTTTAATAATTGCCAAAACTGGAAGTAATCAAGATGTCCTTCACTACCTGAATGGATAATAAACTGTGAAACATCCAAACAATGGAATATCATTCCATGTGATAAAAACAAAACAAAATGAAAACAAAAACAAAACCCTGAGCTATCAAGCCATCAACAACAACAACAACAACAAAAACATGGAGGAACTTTAAATGCATAGGACTAAGTAAAAGAAGCCAGGGACACCTGGGTGGCTCAGTCGGTTAAGCCTCTGCCTTCAGCTCAGGTCATGATCCCAGGGTCCTGGGATCGAGTCCCACATCCGGCTCCTTGCTCAGCGGGGAGCCTGCTTCTCCCTCTGTCTGCCTCTGTCTCTGTCTCTCTCTCTCTCTGATGAGTAAATAAAATCTTAAAAAAAAAAAAAAGTAAAATAAACCAACGCGAAAAGGTTACATACTGTAGGATTCGAAATACATGACATTCTGGAAAAAGCAAAACTATGGAGACAGTAAAAAGACCTGTGGTTATCAGCATCTGGAAGGGAGAGGGTGGTAGGAGGATGAGTAGGCAGAGCACAGAGGATTTTCAGGCAGTGAAACTACCCTGTATAATACCATAAGGATGCATATGTATCATTATACATTTGTCCAAACCCACAGAGTGTACAGCCCCAAGAATGAGCCCTATGGACTTTGCGTGATTAAAGTGTGCCAATGTAGGGTCACCAAATGTAACAAATCTATCATTCTGGTGGGGGATGTTGATCATGGGGAAGGCTGTACATATGTGGGGACAGGGAGTATATGGGAAATCTCAGTGTTTTCCTCTCTATTTTGCTCTGAATAAAACTGCTGTAAAAAAATAAACCATTAATATTTTTAAATGACCATCCCTAATACCCCTGTCCTCTCTCACAGGCAATGCAGCTTCTGGTACCTGATCACAAATAACAGAAATATCAGTGGTGTACTACTGAAAATTGGCAAAACCGATCCTTACCTTCAAAGGAATACAAACAGCCATCAACAGATAGACGCTCATCCTCACCCACCACCTCCGTGACTCAATGTTAAAAGTTTCCCCCAAACAGCAAAGAAGATGTAAGTGATTTTAAATGTTTATGTCTCTTAATGTGGTGTAATCTATCAGAATGTTCCATAGCATTTTGGATATATTCCATTTTGGAAGCGTTGGAAAAACAGTTGGCAGCATTTTATGAATTTCATTTTAATTTAGAGGGGGGACATTTGAGTTCTGCAATCAAGAAGAGGTTTGGCTGTGATGAACTGATGTAATTCACAATTTTAACTCATTTGAGGAAAATAACAGCCGTCACATTTGCCAGGGAGGCAAATGGAATAAACAATACAGGGGTTGGGCGGGGGGGTGGGGGAGGGGGGGCGCAGCTTATTGATAGTACTATATGCATTAGGAATTAAAAGGGCAGGGCAAGCATCCATGGGCAATCATTTGACATTTTATGAAATACAATAAAGATTTTTTAAGCAATATTTTCAAAAGGATGCATTCAAGAAGCTTTAATAATGACAGCCTGTGTGCAATACAACCTCATAATGAGTGGAATATTGAAGGAAGGAAATATTTCGTATTGAATTGTGTTCTGTTTGTTTGTTTTTCTTTTTTAAAACATTTAAAAATATATCTGTACCCTCTTTATGTATTTCTCCCACCACCCACCCCCTTCCTCTGGCAACTACCAATCTGTTCTCTGCTCTCTCTGAGTGTGGTTTCTGTTTTTGTTTGGTTTTGTTTGTTTTGTTTTATTTTCAGATTCCACATATAAGAGAGACGATATATTTCTCTTTGTCCGGCTTATTTCATTTAGCAAAATATCTTCAAGTTCCATGTTGTTGCATATGGCAAGATTTCATTCTTTTTTATGGCTGAAGGATATTCCATTGTTTATATATACAATATTTTCTTTATCCATTCATCCATTGATGGACACTTAGGTTGTTTCCATATCTTGGCTATTATAAATAATTCTGCAATGAACACATGGGTGCATGTATCTTTTAGAGTTATATTTTCATTTTATTTGGATAAATACCCAGAAGTTGGAAGAGCTGGATCACATGGTATTTCCATTTTTAATTTTTTGAGGAACCTCCATACTGTTTTCCACAGTGACTGCACCAATTTACATTCCCACCAACAATGCACAAGGGTTCCCTTTTCTCCACACCCTGGCCAAACCTTGTTATTTCTTATTTTTTTGATACTAGCCATTCTGACTAGTGATATCTCATTGTGGTTGTGATTTGCATTTCCCTGATGATTAATGGTGTTGAGCATCTTTTCATGTTTCTGCTAGCCATCTATATGTCTTCTTTGGGAAAGTATCTGTTCAGATCTGCCCATTTTTTATCAGATTTTTTGTTTTTTGCTATTGTGTTATATAAGTTCTTTATAGTTTTGGATATTAGCCCCTTATAAGATATATGATTTGCAGATATTATCTTCCATTCAGTAGGTTGCCTTTACATTTGGTTGATGGTTTCCTTCGCTGTACAGAAGCTTTTCAGTAATGTTGAGTTTCATTTATTTATTTTTGCTTTTGCTGCTTCTGCTTTTGGTATTCGATTCAAAAAAAATTGCCAAGACCTAAGTCAAGGAGATTACCACTGTTTTCTTCTGGGAGTTTTATAATTTCAGGTCTTATATTTAAGTCCTCAATCTATTTTGAGTTAATATTTGTGTATAATGTCAGATAGTGGTCCAGGTTCTTTCTTTTGCTATGTTCCTTTCTTTTCCTCTTGTTTTCTTACTTTGTGGTTTGATGACTTTCTTTAGTAGTATACTGATATTCCTTTTTCTTTATTGTTTGTGTATTTGCTATAGGTTTTTGTTTTGTGGTTACCATGAAGCTTACCTATAACAATTTATATCTCTAGTAGTTTATTTTAATTGGTAACTTACATTTGACCTAATTGTAAAGCTCAACATTTTTATTTCTCATCTCATGCATTGTGCTTTGTATTTTCGATGTCACATTTTGCTTGTATATCCATTAACTAATCATTGTTTTCATAATTATTTGTGCCACTTTTGCCTTTTAATCTTCATTCTAGTTTTATAAGAGATTAATTTACTACCTTTACTATGTATTTACCTTTCCGGTAACATTTATTCCTTCCTGTATTTTCTTGTTACCAATTAGTAGGCTTTCTTTTCTGCTTAAGGAAGACCCTTTAACATTTCTTGTAAGCTGATTTAGCAGTGATGAATTCCTTTAGCTTTTGCTTGTCTGGAAAACTATCTCTCCTTCGATTTTGAGTGATAATTTTGCTAGGTATTCTTGGTTTGGAGTTTTCCTTTAAACACTTTGAATATATCGTGCCACTTTCTCTTGACTTGTAAAGTTTCTTCCAGAAAATCTGTTGATAGTCTAATGGAGGGTTCCCTTGTACATAACAAGTGGTTTGTCTCTTGCTTCTTTTAGTTTTCTCTCCTTGCCTTTAACTTTTGACATTTTAATTATTACGTCTTTTATATGTTTAATTATTATATATACAGTGAAATGATCACAAGTTTTTTCTTATTTTGTGATAAGAATTTTTAACATCTTCTCTCGCAGCAATTTTCAAACATACAATACAGTGTTATTAATTATAGACACTGTGTTGTACATTACAGCCTCAGGACTTATTTATTTTACAAATCAAAGTTTGTACCTTTTGACCACCCATTTCACTATTAGAATGTAATAGAACAGGAAGGCTATTCTCTTTATTTGTTTTGTTGTAATGTAATGTAATGTAATATATATATAAATAAAATCTTTCCTTACTTTCTATTCTCCAACTCTTTCTCGTGCTCTAAATTTTAGAGTCAACATTAAATAACAATTGGCAGTTATCTTCTCAAAAAAAATTATAATGTTTCTTTGTGTGGGTCTCTTTAATTTCATCTTATTTGTAACTCTCTGGGATTCCTGGATCTGGATGTCTCTTTCCTTCCCCAGATTAGGGAAGTTTTCATCCGTTATATCTTCAAACAAGATTTCTGACCCCTCCTTCTCCTTCTGGGATCCCTATAATGTGAACATTAATCTGTTTGAGCTTGTCCCATAAGCCCCTTAAGCTATCTTTACATTTTCGAAATCATTTTTTTTCTTTTTGCTACTCTGATTGGTTGAGTTCCAGTGCTTTGTCTTCAAATCAACGGATTCCTTCTTCTGCTTCATCTAGTCTGATGTTGAACCCTTCCAGTATATTTTTAAGTTGATTTATTGTATTCTTTAGCTCTGTGACTTCTACTTTGTACTTTCTTTTTTTTAAGATTTTATTTATTTATTTGAGAGAGAGAGAGAGAACATGGACGGGGAGGAGAGGGAGAAGCAGGCTTCCCACGAATAGGGAGCCTAATGTGGGCTTGATCCCAGAACCCTGGGTTCACGACCAGAGCCAAAGGCAGACACTTAGCCACCTGACCCACCCAGGCACCCCTACTTGATACTTTCACATATTTTCCATCTCTTTGTTGAAGTTATTACTGTGTTCACCCATTCTTCTCCCCAGTTCAGTGAGCATCTTTATGACTATTATTTTGAATTCTTTATCAGATAAATTACTTATCTCCATTCCATCAAGTTTTTTTTTTCTGAAATTTTTTCTTGTTCTCTCATTTGGAACATAATCCTCCATTTCTTCATTTTGCTTGATTCTCTGTAGGGCTCTATACAGTACATGAAACAACCACCTCTCCCAGTCTTGAAGGAGGGGCCTTGCATACGAGGTGACCCTTGTCATTTAACCCTACTCCACTCGTGGTCATCTCTCAAATCTTTGTGCTTGTCCCAGTGGCTTATTATATTCTTAATAGCTTCCAGTAGTCGGGGCTGTGCCAAGATCTGTTAGTGTCCCTCAGACTACTTGGAAGCCAGCCCCTCAGGTAGCAACTTTTAAAAGTATACAAATACATACACTCCTGTAGGACCACAAGCATAAGTTTCATTGGTCAGGTGATCTAGCAGTGTCCCTTGGGCAGCAGTTGCAAAAACTAGGACACCAGACAAGTATATACTCTCCTTTTGGGGAGATACTGGTGAGCTGGAGCAAAGCAGAGGGAGAGTGCCAAGATGGACAATGCCAGTCTCCATCCCTGAAGAGTTTTCTGGAAGGCTCTTAGATATGTGTATTAAATTAGATGCCTGCCCTTCCAGCTGGGACTTTAATATAAGTAGGTAAGCTTCCTTCACTTTAAGTCTGGGTGCAATATGCTACCTCTGAGCTGGGTCCTTGGGAGGGTAAGTCCAAGAGCATGGACCTTTTGGGAGCTCTCTCTCAGATCGCTACAGTCCTGTAGGTCTTAAGACACAAACTCCGTTTGTTTCCAAAGGTAGATGTTTTGGGGATCATCTCTCAAGCACAGGTCCTAAAAGCTGAGGTTCTCCATGTGGAATTCAAATCCTTTGCTCCTTGGGGAGGAGCTCCAGGTTTTGAGTTTTCTCCTTGTCATGGGTTGTTGTACTCAGAAGATCTATAATAGTGATCTATAATAGTAGGAGAATAGTAGGAGAATAGCTTCTCCTACCCACTTCAGTATGGTTTTCTTCTCGTTGGCCCAATGTATATTCATCACTCAGCCAGGTTTAGGTTTTCTTAAGAGGAAATTGTCCCATTTGTAACTGTAGACTCGGTGTATCTCTGGGAGGAGGTGACTTCAGGATCTTCCTATGTCATTGTCTTGAGTTGGAACCCCCTGAGAGGCATGATATATGAACAACAAGTAATCCTACAGGAGATCCCTTCATTCCATCCTTTTGCAGGAGAAAAGTCAGAATTCTCATGGCTTAAGATTTTAAATCCTGGGAAAATTGTGAATGGCTGGGCTTACTGGTTGAGTCACTCTGGGTCCACAAAACTAATATTTACCCACTGAGTTGACTTGTATGGACAATTCTGTTTCCTTACTTTTCAAGAAAACCTGTGTCCTTGTGGGGCTTACTGCAACATTTTATCTCTGAAAAATCCTATAGCACTGCAAGAGAAAGAGACAGTAACAAAATATGGTTTCCTTCCATGCCTTTGGACCATGAGAAAGAGAATAAAATCAAGTTTCATTTCTCATGATATGGACTCCAAAACGGTTCGGGGTCTTAAAATTTTAATTTAATCAATAAGTAAATATGGAGAAAATACTTGATTCAAATATCAAACTGTATTTTCCTTGTTGGGA
>NW_027884718.1:0-244 GCF_054177405.1 Leptonychotes weddellii | reverse complement strand
TTCATGAAGACTTACCCAGGGGGAGTGGGGGAAGGATTTAATAGGAGTTCAACAGAAACTAAGCAAATGAAGGGATAAGATAGTTATTTACTCTAGGGAAAATAAAAAGTTGATTCAGGAAAGGACACGTAATCATAGTCTATGAAATGCTCAGTTGTGACTAGTGATGTAGGAAAGAAGTTATTAGGGTTCGAAGCCGTCGATCAAGAAAGAATTCTTGAGACATCTTTGGTGCAAAAAGGTG
>NW_027884717.1:0-244 GCF_054177405.1 Leptonychotes weddellii | reverse complement strand
TCCACGTGAGATGTGGCTTTTAGGGGCACCGGGAGCTTTGTCCTGGTTCAGACCTGGCTCTTGGTCTTCTTTGCTGTGTGACTCTGAGCAAGTCACTCCACCTCTCTGGGCCTCAGTTCCTCCTGGGGAAATGGGTACCTGAGACCGACCACGTGGACATAAAGTATACAGAGCTTGGCAAACAGCTATTTGTACTTTGTACCATACCTGACAAGAAAGCGGAGTGCCAGGCTGTCCAAGATGG
>NW_027884716.1:0-244 GCF_054177405.1 Leptonychotes weddellii | reverse complement strand
TCCCACCCCACCCCCCACTCCAGCAACCCTCAGTTTGTTTCCTGCGATTAAGAATTCCTCATATCAGTGAGGTCATATGATACATGTCTTTCTCTGACTTATTTAGCTCAACATACTACCCTCCAGTTCCATCCACGTCGTCGGGAACGAGGATTCTTGAGGGGATGAAAAAGTCTTAAAATTGACTAAAGTGATGAATGCACAACTTTGTGAATCCACTGACAGCCACCGAATTACATATTTT
>NW_027884715.1:0-244 GCF_054177405.1 Leptonychotes weddellii | reverse complement strand
TTTAGAGTACGGATATAGGGAAATAGGATAGTGTGGGGAGACCAAAATGGGTAACTAGATATTTCTTGGGAGAAGCTCAAATTGATTTAGAGTCGAAAGAGTGAGCCATCAGTTTCCCTGAGAATGCTTATGGTAAATGCAGGGTCATAGAAAATGTGGGCTCTTTCTCCAAGCTAAGTTTCTTTTTTTTTTTTTTTTTAAATTATTTATTTATTTTTTTGACAGAGACAGAGATAGCGAGAGC
>NW_027884714.1:0-244 GCF_054177405.1 Leptonychotes weddellii | reverse complement strand
GTGTTATTATTAGTGCGTAACTAATCTTCATCGCTGGTAAGTCATGTGCCCAAGGTCACGGACAAGTAACTGGCAGAGCCAGGATTCATACCCAGGTCTTGCCCTCTCCCTAGCCAGCGTTCCCTTGTGCTGAGTTCATGGTGAAGCATGCAAGGTGCTCGGGCACAAGAGGGTGAGACTGAGGGAAAGAGTGAAAGCCGACAGCAAATTGGTCTGGAGAGAAGACAGGCAGACCAGCTTTGCC
>NW_027884713.1:0-244 GCF_054177405.1 Leptonychotes weddellii | reverse complement strand
TCCACATCCCCGTGATGTGCTCTCCTGGTCAGTGTCACCTGGCCGCATCCTCTGGTACCTTCGTGCTGAGGGGGCTCAGGGCCCCGACGACCTCCCAGGGCCTCACCAGCCCTGTCTGCACACATCAACACCGCCCGTTGCTGAAACCATCTTTGGTCCCACTGTGCATTCCCAGTGGGGGCGGTGGGTTCTTGAGAGGAAGAAAATTCTTCTCTTTTTCCACGTAGCACAGACAGCCAGACAC
>NW_027884712.1:0-244 GCF_054177405.1 Leptonychotes weddellii | reverse complement strand
TGGTCGTGATGAGCAGTGAAATCTATGCCTTCCATCACTGCTCATAAGTAAAATCCTTTCCTTCCTTTCTCCTTCCTTTGTTCTGTGTTGGAGTTGAGAGTTACTCATTGATTGCTTATAACACTGTTTACATCCCAGGTCTCACCCTCAAAATTTTTTTTTTATTTTAGGAATATTTTATTGAATTATATATATATATATTTTTTATTCTTATGTTAATCCCCATACATTACATCATTAGTTT
>NW_027884711.1:0-244 GCF_054177405.1 Leptonychotes weddellii | reverse complement strand
CCCCGCCCCGCCCGGAGTTAGACGGAGCTAGTGGAGGAGCTTTCTTCTCCCCTGGGGGATTAGGAATTTTGGGGTGCTCGAGGAGGGCCAACTGCTCGCGGAGGACCCGGGGAGCCTGGGCCAGACCTGCTGGCCCCAGCCTGATCCTGACTCCAGAATGTATTTCTGTAATAAGACTTTAATGTCCTTATGCATATTTTAGCCGCTCCCATAATGTTAAATCAAGTTATAATGAGACTGTCAT
>NW_027884710.1:0-244 GCF_054177405.1 Leptonychotes weddellii | reverse complement strand
TTTTAGGGTTCATGGAAAAGATAAATATGGGAGGGGCGCCTGGGGGGCTCAGTTGGTTAAGCGACTGCCTTCGGTTCAGGTCATGATCCTGGAGTCCCGGGATCGAGTCCCGCATCGGGCTCCCTGCTCGGCAGGGAGTCTGCTTCTCCCTCTGACCCTCCTCCCTCTCATGCTCTCTGTCTCTCATTCTCTCTGTCTCGAATAAATAAATAAAATCTTTAAAAAAAAAAAAAAAGAAAAGATA
>NW_027884709.1:0-1650 GCF_054177405.1 Leptonychotes weddellii | reverse complement strand
TTCCAGCTGTTAAAGAAAAAAAATTTATATATATATATTTAGGGTGCAGGTGTCCTTACTTCTAAACAATGCATGAGTGACTCTCCCTTGGGCTCGCAATAATCCCTTTTAGGTAGGAAGCTCACCTGCAGGGAAGAGATGTCACTTTGGACCCTGGAGTCGTGGCCAGCTGTGGCCCTTCATCTATTCTACTCACTTCCCTTTCTTTTGCTTCCCCTTTTCTATCCTTGACATTCAGTAAGTATTTCCTGAAGGCCTGCTATGTGCTAGGAATTAAACTAGGCATTTGCTAAGGAAATATGTTCTAGATGGGTGTAGAGAGCTTTAAGGGCGCTGCTGCTCACAGTCCCCTCTCTCCCAGGGGGTGTTCACCTCCCGCCTCCGTGACTACCACTGGCACGCAGTGTCCACCATGAGCTGGCTTCTCACTGGGATTTTTGGTCTTAAAACATCGGTTAGCTCGTCTCCTGAACTAGAAGCTATATAATGTCAAGGTCAAGTGCTTCAGGGAAGGCCATGTTTCCCCCCCAAATGTGGAGAAAAGCAGGTTGCATTGAAAAAGAGTGCATCACCTGGAGAAAAATAGAGATACATTTTAGGAAGGTCATTCTGATGATATTCAATCTCCGGTCTCCAGTTATAAAACTGAGCTGCCTCCCGGCCCTTCACACAGTCTGGCTTCTCAGTTTCTCTTCGGAGTTGAGCTAATAAATCTCTGATTTTGCCAAAACTGGTTTGAACTGAAATTCTGTCACTTGCATCCAAACTAATAAAAGAGTAATTAAAATTGGATACATAGGTACTTGGCAGTGAATGGGCTTCTCTGAAAATAAAGAAAAAGGCAAGAGACTTGATGATTTCAAATCATTATGACCTAGATTAAACGAGCGGTCCTGTGAAGTGAAGTGAAGTCCTGTAGCGTCTGACACAGAGCAGACCCCCATCAATGTTAATTTTCTCCTTCCCTCCCATCCCCTTATCTTTTCTTCCTGGAAGCCTATTTCAAGTTAGATGCTGGAAAGCAAAAAACATTTTAAAGCAGGTTTTGTGTGCCTTTTTAGATTACTAATCTTCTAAGTGGTATGAAGGAGCCCGGGTGATCTAATGCTTCTCTAATGGCCTACTTTTCCATGGGCTCAATGTGTACTTAATCTATAGCCAAAAATATGTTGAAAAAATCTGAATCACAGAGGCATAGAAATGGGGAACTCTGTTACTGGGGAATCATAGCTTTTTAAAACAATAGCTTTTATGGAGGATCCCAATTCTGGGGTATATAACATCTTAGTTTGCTCAATCAGCAACTGCTGGATTTTTTTTTTTTAAATTATTTATTTATTTATTTATTTATTTATTTTTCTTTATTTCTTTTTTATTTATTTTATTTATTTTATCTATTTTATTTATTTTTATTTCTTTATTTCTTTATTTATTTATTATTCTTATGTTAATCCCCATACATTACATCATTAGTTTTAGATGAAGTGTTCCATGATTCATTGTTTGTGCTAGCAACTGCTGGATTTAACAGGCATGAACTTCATGGGTACTTTATCCAAAGCCATTCCCTGGCCAGTTTCTAGGATATCCTAGCCCCCTACCTTTTAAAAATGCTTTCTTTCGGGGCGCCTGGGTGGCTCAGTCGTTAAG
>NW_027884708.1:0-244 GCF_054177405.1 Leptonychotes weddellii | reverse complement strand
GCCGCGTGGCAGCCCCGCGCCCGCCGCCCTCGCCCCCCGCGCGTGGGGCCCGGGCGCACCACGTGTCCGCGCTGCCCTTCGCCGGCCCGGCGTGGGAGGAGGCTGCGCGCCCGGCCCCCGGGGCTTGCCGAGTGGGCGCCGACCAAGATTTGGGTTCCCTCTTGCCCTGGCTGCTGTCATCTTAAACCGCCGGGAGCCCCAGGCCTGTATTTATGGAGAAACCCGTGTCCCGGAGGCCGCCGTG
>NW_027884707.1:0-244 GCF_054177405.1 Leptonychotes weddellii | reverse complement strand
CCTATGTTACAGTTTAGCAAACCAGTCTCAGATGTCCCTACCAACGCAAGCTTCATCACAGGCACATTTTAGCAAACCAGATATTATGGCTGATGTCATGCTCTACATTAAACCCAACAAATTATAATGATTTTGAACCTAGGTTGTAAAATACAAAGCTCATTATCAATTTCAATAGATGAGGTTTCTTTCTAGTGATACATTTTTGTTCTATCACATATGTAATGTAAAATGCTGAATAGTT
>NW_027884706.1:0-244 GCF_054177405.1 Leptonychotes weddellii | reverse complement strand
CCCTCCTGCATAAGAATAGGGCCATTTTAAGAAGCTATGCCAAACGATCTCAGACTTCTCCAAGAGAAGACAGTTTTATTTGTGCCTGGTGTTTGCCTGATCTTTTGAATCATTAGTCAAGTTTGGTGCTGGTTAAGGGCTAGTATTCAAGACAGTCTAATTTGATAATTCAAGCCTTTGCTGTGTTATCACAAAGGACTTGGGTCAATGCGACAATTCTTCTCTATGTTAAGAACCAAATTGT
>NW_027884705.1:0-244 GCF_054177405.1 Leptonychotes weddellii | reverse complement strand
GCGGAGAGGGTGGGGGACACTGACTGCGGAGCTGGGACAGTGATACGCGAGACGTCTGCTCTGCAGGGGAAGATGGGAGCTCCTCGTCACTCCAGACTGCTGCTGGGCCTCAGCAGGGCTCCCCAGCCAGGCAGACGCAGGCCCACGAATTCTGCCAGAAAAACCACGACCAAGTGCTGCTTTGTTCCCCACCTGAGTATTTCCTGCTCACTCGCTGCCCACACCCTGATCTCCTTCCCCGCTC
>NW_027884704.1:0-244 GCF_054177405.1 Leptonychotes weddellii | reverse complement strand
TCTGTGAGGCCACAAAATTAAGGAGCATTAGCAAATGGGAGCATGATCAAAGGACAGTAATCAGGATGCTTAACACAGCAAAGACAAAGTGTTGGGAAATCTGCAGAGCACTGGAATATGCTCCGGACTCTCAGGCAGGGTGATCTAGGGAAAGACCATTAAACTGGGGAACATCCTAAGCTCTACTCGTGTCTCCTGCATGACATGCTATGTGACCTTGGCTAATTTCATTCATCTAGCTGAT
>NW_027884703.1:0-244 GCF_054177405.1 Leptonychotes weddellii | reverse complement strand
CACAGGGTTCACATCTTGAGCACAGATTCCTACTGCCATGATCACTGCTGTGTGTGCCCAAGTTCCAGGCCAGGACCAGTAACAACATCTCAGAATTCTGACCTCCTGTCCCCTCAAAGTCACCTCTTGCGGCAGTGGGCTTTTAGAAGCTGCATGCAGCTCCTGGCAAGCCTCCTATGAAGACTTTGTAAATGTCAAAAAAGAACAAACAGATTTTCCCAAAGCAAACTGTTTTCCCCATTTT
>NW_027884702.1:0-244 GCF_054177405.1 Leptonychotes weddellii | reverse complement strand
GTATGTTAAATATTTCTGACCAATATCTTTTTTTTTATTTACCAGTCTTCTTGAATAGTGACTACAGAATAAGAACATTAAATATTATACATGTTATTATACAGTAGTGCCCTAAGGATTGTAAAAGATTGTAAAGTTATTTAAGTCTGTGCTGAATGACTCAAGAGAGCTCTACTTTTTTTTTTTCTGTTCTTTATAGTTAGCTATCTTCCTCCTCAGTCTGAAATCATTTTTTGCTCATGTT
>NW_027884701.1:0-244 GCF_054177405.1 Leptonychotes weddellii | reverse complement strand
TTTTAGGGTTCATGGAAAAGATAAATATGGGAGGGGCGCCTGGGTGGCTCAGTTGGTTAAGCGACTGCCTTCGGTTCAGGTCATGATCCTGGAGTCCCGGGATCGAGTCCCGCATCGGGCTCCCTGCTCGGCAGGGAGTCTGCTTCTCCCTCTGACCCTCCTCCCTCTCATGCTCTCTGTCTCTCATTCTCTCTGTCTCGAATAAATAAATAAAATCTTTAAAAAAAAAAAAAAAGAAAAGATA
>NW_027884700.1:0-244 GCF_054177405.1 Leptonychotes weddellii | reverse complement strand
GGCGAGAGGACGTCCGGCCAAGAACTGGGAGCACAGAGCAGGTGCATTCCCTGTGTGGTCAGGACGCGCCTCCTGGTCCCCGAGGAGCTCATGTCCGCTGTGTGCGCTGCCCATCGCGCGTGGCTGTCCTCCCCGCCCCGCCGATGGAGACCGGGCCTGCGCTGATAACTAACAGGCTGATGCGCAGCCTCCCGGAGCTCCACAGCCGTGGCCCCGCGGCCCTGCCCCGGCCCGACCCACGATC
>NW_027884699.1:0-244 GCF_054177405.1 Leptonychotes weddellii | reverse complement strand
TTTAGAGTACGGATATAGGGAAATAGGATAGTGTGGGGAGACCACAATGGGTAACTAGATATTTCTTGGGAGAAGCTCAAATTGATTTAGAGTCGAAAGAGTGAGCCATCAGTTTCCCTGAGAATGCTTATGGTAAATGCAGGGTCATAGAAAATGTGGGCTCTTTCTCCAAGCTAAGTTTCTTTTTTTTTTTTTTTTTAAATTATTTATTTATTTTTTTGACAGAGACAGAGATAGCGAGAGC
>NW_027884698.1:0-1650 GCF_054177405.1 Leptonychotes weddellii | reverse complement strand
CAGCAACCCTCAGTTTGTTTCCTGCGATTAAGAATTCCTCATATCAGTGAGATCATATGATACATGTCTTTCTCTGTTTGACTTATTTCGCTCAACATAATACCCTCCAGTTCCATCCATGTCGTTGCAAATGGCAAGATCTCATTCCTTTTGATGGCTGCATAATATTCCATTGTATATATATACCACATCTTCTTTATCCATTCATCTGTCGATGGACATCTTGGCTCTTTCCACAGTTTGGCTATTGTGGACATTGCTGCTATAAACATCAGGGTGCACGTACCCTTTCGGATCCCTACTTTTGTATCTTTGGGGTAAATACCCAGTAGTGCAATTGCTGGATCATAGAACATCTCCTCCTTTTAGGGCCATGGAGTCAAAGGGGAAAGGGACAGACTCTCTCTCTGTTCTTCAGAACTTCCCTAACACCCAAGGAGACAGAGAAACTCCAGGCTGCAGCAGCTCCTATTGGTACAGTGTGAGCTAGTAGAAGCATGGGCAGGAGTTTGTAGGAAACGCCATTGCTCTGTGCGACTAGAAGGCGAGTTCCCAGGTATGAATGGCCGGAGTGGACGGGGGACCAGGACTCCCAGGGGGTCTGGGGCTTGCTGGCTGGCTCCCAGCCCCCTGCTCCAGGCATACCGTGGTGTCGCCCGCACCAGGCCATGCCTGAGAGCTGGGCATTTGCAGCAAGATGATAGCACAGCATGATGTTGAGGGAGAATGCCCAGCTGTGCTTGGCCCTCCTCCCCTCCAAGCCTCAGTTTCCCCAGAGGTCACATGGTGGGATTGCAATACTCAACTCTTGTCTGTGGGAGAATGTGAGAACAGCGGTGGGCATTTTCTGCAGACTTGGGTGTGGCCGTCTTGCACATCAAATATCTGGCCCTGTGTCACTCTGAGTCCTGCTTTTGGTAAGAAGGTCCTGGTGGTCAGCTCTGCCCTGGGGCTCCTTCATCTGAGGCCTCCCACGAAGGGATCATGTGTACCAGATGGCTTCAGGCTCGGGCCCATCTCCCTCATGCTCACTGTGCTGTCTTGGGAAGGGGTTTAACTCTGCATAGCTGGATGCCTATACTCACAGGGTGTTATGGGCTGAATTGTGTCACCCTAAAATCCCTATGTTCATGTCCTAATCCTCGGTACCTCCAAATATGACTGTCTTTGGACATAGGTCTTTAAAGAGATAATTAAGGTAAAATGAGGCCATTGGGGTGGGCTCCAGTCCAAGAGGACTGGTGCCTTTATAAGAAGAGGGGATTAGGAGAGGCGCCTGGGTAGCTCAGTCGGGGAAGCGTCTGCCGTTGGCTCAGGTCATGATCCCAGGGTCCTGGGATGAAGTCCTGCATCGGGCTCCCTGCTCAGCGGGGAGCCTGCTTCTCCCTCTCCCCCCGCTCATTCTCTCTCTCTAGAAAATAAATATAATCTAAAAAGAAGAAGAAGAAGAGGAAAGAAGAAGAAGAAGAAGAAGAAGAGGAAGAAGAAGGAGAAGGCGCGCCTGGGTGACTCAGTCGTTAGGCGTCTGCCTTCGGCTCAGATCATGATCCCAGGGTCCTGGGATCAAGCCCCACATCGGGCTCCCTGCTCTGCAGGAAGCCTGCTTCTCCTTCTCCCACTCCCCCTGCTTGTATTCCCTCTCTCGCTGTG
>NW_027884697.1:0-244 GCF_054177405.1 Leptonychotes weddellii | reverse complement strand
GGCTTGGCACACTGGGGGCTCATTTGTAATCTCACATAAACCTTTCCAGATTTCAAGAGCAGCAAGCACAGTGGAAAGAATATAAATGTTGACGCTAGATAGCATTTTATCAGCTACGTTCTCTTGAGCATCAGGACTCCCTATTGGTACACTGAGAATGATGATGATAATACTTTATACAAAAGAGATTAATTTGCAGCAGAGAGAATGATTTGCTGTTTAAAATACAACCATTACTAAGCGG
>NW_027884696.1:0-244 GCF_054177405.1 Leptonychotes weddellii | reverse complement strand
TGCCCCTACCTAAGAATATGTTCACAATGAACAGAGACTCACTGCATTTTTACCAAATTTAATCTATTTTTGGAAACATAATGTTTATAATGGATTTGTAATTCCTTAATCCATGCCAAGTGTCATCAATATGTCATGGCCAGATGGATTCTAAATGCCAAAAGAAAACCAATTGCTAGAGCTAAGTACACATGATATATTTTAGATTGTTAATAACTGGGGAGTTTGATGACCATGGGCATTC
>NW_027884695.1:0-244 GCF_054177405.1 Leptonychotes weddellii | reverse complement strand
TTCTTTACAGAGCAATTCCCGAGTGTAGAAAAACAAGTAAGACACTGACCTTTGTTGAGCATTTTACCATGCATATGACACCAATCCTGCATCATTTAATTTAATTCTTTTGGAAATCCTATGGGGGAGACCCACCTATAGGCATTTTATAGATGAGAATCCTAGAAAACAATATATTGATGGGATGAAGGTCATATGGTAAATTTGGCAACAGAGAGAAAATTCTAAATTGGGTCCCTTGTAC
>NW_027884694.1:0-244 GCF_054177405.1 Leptonychotes weddellii | reverse complement strand
TGTACCAAACAACAGGGTTGCAAAGTAGGTGAAACAAAAACTGATAAACTGAAAGAAGAAATATCTGTGTACAAATACACAGATATACTTGAAGGCTTCGACAGTCTTCTCTGAACAATTAATGAAACCATTAGACAGAAATTCAGCAAGACTATAGAACTCAACACCATCAACCAACATGATCTAATTGACACTTTTATTTTTTTATTTTTTTTAAAAGATTTTATTTATTTATTTGACAGAG
>NW_027884693.1:0-244 GCF_054177405.1 Leptonychotes weddellii | reverse complement strand
GTGTTTTATTGAGGACTGGCCTTCACGTCGCACAATGAACATATCAACAAAAATTTGTGTTGCCCTAAGTTCTGCCTTTCATGTAAAGCGACATTCATTTACCAAGAGCTGTAATCAAGATTAAAAAAATCTTTGAGATTAAACTTGGAAACAGAAGGCTAAATGCAAGCAGAAATATAAACGATTCTGCAGGTCTTCTTCCCTTGCAGGTGAATTTAGCCTAACACTGATCTGCAGACATGAT
>NW_027884692.1:0-244 GCF_054177405.1 Leptonychotes weddellii | reverse complement strand
AGCATTTTGGCAGCCATGTAGAAGTAGGCAAGTCACCTGTTTTCGCATCCTTAAAAAGTGCTGGTCGACGTGACTTCCCCAGGCTTCCTATGATTGTAGCACACGGGTATACCCTCCTTTCCTTAACTGGGCCCCTCTTTTTCTCATCCCCCTTCCTATTCAAAATATACACGGTGGCGGCATCAGATAAAAAGAAGATCCTTTTTTTAAATAGCTGCAGGAGGGGCTGGGCTCGCCTGTGAGT
>NW_027884691.1:0-244 GCF_054177405.1 Leptonychotes weddellii | reverse complement strand
GCCTGGCACTTTCAGGAGAGCTCGAGGTAGGTTTTCTTATTTGAGCTCCGACGTTCTTCGGAGACGCACAGTTACTGCCCCTGTGTTACCATGAGGACGTGGAGACAGGCAGGGGGAAGCGGCCGAGCCGACGGGCTGACTCTCAGGCCACCTCGGCTAAGCCTGGGCTACTGAAGGCTGTTCTGCTCGCCGAATCCCCGGCAGTCTGACCATGGCGCCCAGCTAAAAACGTTATGCTCAGCTC
>NW_027884690.1:0-244 GCF_054177405.1 Leptonychotes weddellii | reverse complement strand
GATGGACTCTGAAAAACAAACTGAGGGTTCTAGAGGGGAGGGGGTTGGGAGGATGGGTTGGCCTGGTGGTGGGTATTGAGGAGGGCACGTTCTGCATGGAGCACTGGGTGTTGTGCACGAACAATGAATCATGGAACACTTCATACATTACAATGATGTAATGTATGGGGATTAACATAAGAATAAAAAAAAAATGAGTCTATTTCTTGGTTTATCTTTCTCTCTTTCTTTTTTTTCCCCCTTT
>NW_027884689.1:0-244 GCF_054177405.1 Leptonychotes weddellii | reverse complement strand
TGCTTTGGGTTATAGGATTTAAATATAAGTACAAATTTTCTGGCACCCTATATCTAATTATGGCAGTCTGATTGTGAGATTTTAATTTTATTTAAGCAAAACCTCAGACTACAACTCTCATTAGTTAATCAAAATAGAAGTAGGGTCGAATTTCACCTTTTGTTATTATTCCTATTATTTCATTACTCTTTTTTTTTTTTTATTCTTATGTTAATCCCCATACATTACATCATTAGTTCTAGAT
>NW_027884688.1:0-244 GCF_054177405.1 Leptonychotes weddellii | reverse complement strand
TACTCTTAGTCAAGGTCTATGTATGCTCCAATGGCATACCGAGCGTTAAATGTAGATTTACACTGTGAAAATCACAGAAGAGATAGCAGAGGAAATACTTTTTCTTTTTTTATTTTTTTAAAGATTTTATTTATTTATTTGAGACAGAGAATGAGATAGAGCATGAGAGGGTCAGAGGGAGAAGCAGACTCCCTGCCGAGCAGGGAGCCCAATGTGGGACTCGATCCAGGGACTCCAGGATCAT
>NW_027884687.1:0-1650 GCF_054177405.1 Leptonychotes weddellii | reverse complement strand
ATAGATTTTTTTTTAATTTCCCAAGTTTAATTGAAGTAATCATATTGCCTGATTTGCCATAATTTGTAATGAGGAAAAAAAAAACTGGCTGGTTAAAATTTTTAAGTTTAGAATGCTTTTCCCAGGAGCAACTGCTTTGTATGTAGTTGAGTGTTATATAAACTATTTGAGGGCAAGGGCCAAATTTTGATATTACCAGTATCCATCACAGTGGAAAGTAAATATCAGATATTCAAGAGTGATTTAATGAATTGCATAAATGAACAGTCATGCTTGACCAAAACAGTTTTTTTAAAGGAAGTTACGAGAGATAAGGAATAAAAAGTGTTTAGTATAAAATTGGAACTCAATAAAACATTTGATAAGTTTTCTCATGATATATTTATAAAAATTATATATGGAGGAGTATGGACATGGTAATTATGTTGATTAGTAAGTGGTTAAACAATCTAGTAGCAAGAAGATTTATTAATACAATTTGTCTGACCAAGAGAGAGAAGTCTTTGGATGGACAGCCATAATACTCTGTTCCTGATCCTATCCTGTTCAATATTTTTATGGAAAAGATAAGAAAGACTTCTGGTCTCCAGTTCCCCATGTAAGGAGCTTCGAAGTCACCACTCCATCCTAACAACATGGAAAAATCCAAACAGAGTCAAAAATCAACAACTCTTCTTGGATCCTTAGAGGGAAGGACCCAGGGCAAAGCACTACCTCCAAGACTGGAGAGACAGGCAATACATACAGAAAATCACTGCTTAACAGAGCAGTGGTTTATGAGCTGCAATGTCAATGGGAGCCAACGCAGGGTTAGGAAAACCAGAATTATAATTAACCAATTGTTAGAACCTCAACATGGACAAGTCTGAGAGTTAAAAAGTTCTGGGGACCCAGTCATCAGAGGTCCCCACAATACTGTGAGATTTACCTCCAAGGGTTAGAATAGAATCCTAAAGGAAATATGGGGGGGTGGGGAATCCCCTTGTGCTTTCAGCTGGGCTAAGGGGAAAGTTACCTTTTTGAAATACCCCAGAACACCAGAACATTTTGTTCTTCTAAACAAGGCTTGCTTTCAGATGAACAGAGTCTAACCTACTGAGATATTATCAGAGCTTAACTGACACGGGGAAAGGGAAATACACAAGTCCAACCCACTATAGCCATCCTGTCCCACCTAAGAGGAAAAAAAATCACTAAAGAAACACTTGTGAAGTTCACAGTCCACTAAAAGTCTGACTATAGGATGCTTTCTCTCCCTTCATACCTCACCACCAGATTACTAATGATCTATTTATAGCAGCTCCTTTCATCATATTCGGATACCATGAAAAAAGTACAAGACATACCAACAGACAAAAACACAACTTAAAGAAACACAAAGCATCAGAGTCAGACAAGGCAGGGATGTTGGAATATTCAAATCAGAAAATTTAAACAACTAATATTAATATGCTAAGAGTTCTAGTGGATAAAAGCATGTAAGAACAGATGGACAATGTAATCAGAGAGATAGAAATCCTAAGAAAGCACAAAACAACAACAAAAAGCTAGAGATCAAAACATGTAAGTGAAATGAAGAATTCCTTTGATGGGCTTATTACTAGATTGGCTGAGGAAAGAATCTCTAAGCTTGAGGATTTCTCAACAGAA
>NW_027884686.1:0-244 GCF_054177405.1 Leptonychotes weddellii | reverse complement strand
CGTAATTTTTATTCGTTAGTTGACTTAGTATTTGTGGTATGTCTGTTGTGCACAGGCCCTCTTCTAGATACTGGGGAGGACACTGCAGGGAACAAAACAGATGAAGTCATTAGCTTAGGCAGGGACCTTATATTCAGTTATGGGGAGAGGAACGATGATGAGATACTGCATTTGAGGGGCAGCTGGGTAGCTCAGATGGGTAAGCGTCTGCCTTCGGCTCAGGTCATGATCTCAGGGTCCTGGG
>NW_027884685.1:0-244 GCF_054177405.1 Leptonychotes weddellii | reverse complement strand
CCTATCAATATTGTTTCCCAAACATCTCAACGGGAAGGTTATTCCAAGTTTCATTTTCCCCTCTGAGACCTCTTTCATTCCTGCTCTGGTTGGTTTCTCTTTAGGCACGTCCTAGGATTTGACCACTCTCTTGGTTTCATTCCCTTTTCCACAGAGGTCGTGTCATTTTTTCCTGATTTACTTTTTTTTTTTTTTTTTTTGCTGTAGTACATCCTGTAGTAGCTTCTTTAAAAAGTGTATTTTT
>NW_027884684.1:0-244 GCF_054177405.1 Leptonychotes weddellii | reverse complement strand
TGACCCATGAGGCATTAGAACTGTGCTGTTCAGTTGGTAATCACTAGCCACAGGTGGCTGTATAAATTAAAAACTCAGTTCGTCAATTGCATTAGCCACATTGTGAGTATTCATGTGGCTAATAGCTTCTGTATTCAACAACAGAGATAATGGAACATTTCCATCATCACAGAAAGTTCTGTTGGGCAGCACTGCATTAGAATATTTTCATGCTGCCCTTACTCAGATCAGTTCATTTTTGTTA
>NW_027884683.1:0-244 GCF_054177405.1 Leptonychotes weddellii | reverse complement strand
GGAAATCCTCAAGCGGCTTCTGATCCCCAGCGGCCGAGGCTTTCCGGCGCCTGGTGGCCGTGCTTGCGTCTGAGGCTTTCTGTGGCCTGGCGGTGGGCAGCTCCAGGCAAGACTGGGTCCCGTTGCTGTGAAGCAGGGGAAGGGTGTCCAGGCGGTGAGTGTCGCCGGAGGGCTGTTTCTTGCTCCAGGAAGATGACAGAAGGTTTCTCTTCCCTTGGTGGCTCCCATCGAGGACAGCCGGTGG
>NW_027884682.1:0-244 GCF_054177405.1 Leptonychotes weddellii | reverse complement strand
TTCCTCTTCCTCTATATTTGGAAAAATGAATGGATTTTTGGGATTAAAGAACTTGGCATAGTGATAACAGCTTGCGAGGGGTCAGTTTTCCTGGGAATGTCTTCTCATGCCTTTTGTCTCTCTCCCTTCCTTACGTCATTCAATTATTTGCTCCTTTATTACTTACAGTGTTGACTTGTGTGTATTCTGTGACAGGCACTGTGCTAGGCATTAAGGATAAAATACACAAACGAACCACAGTCCC
>NW_027884681.1:0-244 GCF_054177405.1 Leptonychotes weddellii | reverse complement strand
TTTTTTACCTTTCTTTTTTTAAATTTTATTTTATTATGTTATGTTAGTCACCATACAATACATCATTAATTTTTGATGTAGTGATCCACAATTCATTGTTTTCGTATAACACCCAGTGCTCCATGCAGTACGTGCCCTCCTTAATACCCATCACCAGGCTAACCCACCCCCCCACCCGCCTCCCCTCTAAAACCCTCAGATTGTTTCTCAGAGTCCGTAGTCTCTCATGGTTCATCTCTCGCTC
>NW_027884680.1:0-244 GCF_054177405.1 Leptonychotes weddellii | reverse complement strand
CTAAAACACGTCAGGAAAAAGAAGCCTCCTGACATGCAAAACTGTTGAAATTTGATTTGGTTTAGATGATTATGTTCAGCAAATAAATTAATGCAGAATGTCAGCATCAGGGAAATCCAAATCAAAACCTCAATGAGATACCACCTCACACCAATCAGAATGGCTAGAATTTACAAGTCAGGAAACGACAGATGTTGGCGGGGATGCGGAGAAAGGGGAACCCTCCTACACTGTTGGTGGGAAT
>NW_027884679.1:0-244 GCF_054177405.1 Leptonychotes weddellii | reverse complement strand
TCTCTCTCTCATTCTCTCTGTCTCAAATAAATAAATAAAATCTTTAAAAAAAAAAAAAGAATTCCTCATATCAGTGAGGTCATATGATACATGGGTAAGACTGTTATTTTAATAACTGCCTGTCTTCAATTTTAAAAAGTTCCTACAGAGGCAGTGATTAAAGCTATTGTAAGATTTGTATTGTCCTGGAGTAGTGCATTTTCTTCAGAGATTTTATTCAAATCCCGTATGTCAAAAAGAAGCT
>NW_027884678.1:0-244 GCF_054177405.1 Leptonychotes weddellii | reverse complement strand
TAGCCCCATGAAGGGGCTGAGGGCCACTGCTGGCCCACTGGGGTCTTTTTTTTTTTTTTTTTTAAGATTTTATTTATTTATTCATGAGAGACAGAGAGAGAGAGAGAGGCAGAGGGAGAAGCAGGCTCCCAAGGAGCAGGGAGCCCGATGTGGGACTCGATCCCAGGACCCTGGGATCATGACCTGAGCCGAAGGCAGATGCTTAACCATCTGAGCCACCCAGGCGCCCCCCACTGGGGTCTTT
>NW_027884677.1:0-1650 GCF_054177405.1 Leptonychotes weddellii | reverse complement strand
AAAAAAAAAAAAAAAATGTGAGAGAGAGCACAAGGTGGTGGGGGGAGAGGCAGAGGGAGAGGAAGAAGCAGACTGGGGAGGAGGGGGCCTCAATCCCAGGACCCTGGGATCATGACCTGAGCCTAAGGCAGACGCCCAACCGACTGAGCCCCCCCCCCAGGCACCCCACAGCTGCTATTTTTTTTTTGGCTAGCGTTGCCAGGTAGAACCAGGCTGCCCAGTAACATTTGTGTTTCAGAAGAACAATGAAGAATTACTTTTCAGTGTAAGATGTCTTATGCAACACTGGGGACTATACTAAAAAACTGTTTATCTGAAATTAAAAGTTAACTGGGGGTAGGGGCACCTGGGTGGCTCAGATGGTTAAATGTCTGCCTTTGGCTCAGGATCGAGTCACAATCTCCAGGTCCTGGGATCTTCGTAGGGCTCCCAGCTCAGCGGGGAGTGTGCTTCTCCCTCTCTCTCTGCCTCTCCCCCTGCTTGTGCTCTCTGTCTCTCAAATGAATAAATAAAAAATCTTCTAAAAAAAATGTAACTGGGTATCTTGATCTTTATTTGCTACATCTGGCAAGCCTGTCTCTGACCCCTGCAGGCTCACAGCTGAGGGAGGGAGGAGAGATGGCGGGCAGAAATTCTTTCCTTGATGAACAGTGTGTTAGCTTCCCATTGCTGCTGTAACTACCACATGTTCAGTGGCTTAAGACAGTATTAGCTTATTCTCTTCAGGTCAGGGGGTCGCACTTCTGAAGTCAGGGTGTCAGCAGGACGGCGTGCTTGCTGGAGGTTCTAGAGCAGAATTTCTCCCCTGCTTTTTCCAGCTTCTAGAAATCCTTCCTCCATCTCTAAGCCAGTAACCCAGCATCTGTCTTCCCTTCCCTGCTCCCCTTCCATCTTCGTGTCTCCTTGTCTGCCTCTGACCCTCCTGCCTGTCTCTCGGGAGGACCCGTGGTGACATCAGGCCCTCCTGCATCATCCAGGATTATCTCCCCTTTTCAAGACCCTCAACTTAATCACATCTGCCACAGTAAGGTCACAGGTTCTCAAGATCTGAACGTGGATGCACGTGGCAAGCTGGCTCCAGCCACCTGGGGCTGGCCCGTGTCCACAGTTGATGTGGATTGAATGGTCACTTCTGTCCGTCCTTGGGAGGCTTCCTTGCCCACCGCAACTCCCCAGACTGGGCAGTGTTCGTCCTTGGCTGGTGGCTCCTCCTTTGCCCTGGGCTGGCTGATGCCCCTGCTGGCCGTCGCCGCTGCGCCCTGGCGACAGTCTTTTTCACGGTGACTCCAGGCGGCCGTGCCAACCTTGCCTTCTGAATCCTGTCCTAGATCCTGTCCCTCTAATGAAAAGCTGGGTGGCAGGGTGGTCACTGTCAGGAGCAGACCCTTCTCTGCTGCCCCTACAACTTCTGGTAATGCATGTGTGACGTGGACATTGGCTGGAGCTCTTGGAGAGGCCGCCACCCCCGCTGGCCCTAAGGTGAGAGGCTGGCTCCCCACTTAGTGCTGGGGAAATGGCCTCAGTGTCCCCAACAAGTCCCCCCCCCACCAGATCTCCCCTCTTCTCCATGGCCTTTAAGACCCTCCTTCTGGGAGGGATTAACGCTCCCTGGAGCAGAGATGTGAGCTCATGGGAGGGACAGGGGTGCAA
>NW_027884676.1:0-244 GCF_054177405.1 Leptonychotes weddellii | reverse complement strand
CCTGTATGAGAAGAAAAAGACATCAAGAAAACAGCGAAAGGAACTCAAGAACAGAATGAAGAAAGTCAGGGGGACTGCAAAAGCCAATGTTGGTGCTGGCAAAAAGAAGGAGTAAAGATGCTGCAGTGGCTTTATCTGGTTGTGCAGATTTTTCATGAGAGGATCAATAAACTAAGAATGTTAACGTGAAAAAAAAAAAATAATAATGGTGCTGGGAGAGCTGGAAATCCACATGCAAAAGAAT
>NW_027884675.1:0-244 GCF_054177405.1 Leptonychotes weddellii | reverse complement strand
TTCCTCTTCCTCTATATTTGGAAAAATGAATGGATTTTTGGGATGAAAGAACTTGGCATAGTGATAACAGCTTGCGAGGGGTCAGTTTTCCTGGGAATGTCTTCTCATGCCTTTTGTCTCTCTCCCTTCCTTACGTCATTCAATTATTTGCTCCTTTATTACTTACAGTGTTGACTTGTGTGTATTCTGTGACAGGCACTGTGCTAGGCATTAAGGATAAAATACACAAACGAACCACAGTCCC
>NW_027884674.1:0-244 GCF_054177405.1 Leptonychotes weddellii | reverse complement strand
GTCCTACCTTCCAGAAAGTGGTCGCTTTTCTGATGAGAGAGTTGTTGCTCTTCTTTTCTTCGATCTCCTGTTGAGTTTGTAGGTGTTCAGAATGGTTTGATCCCTATCCAGCTGAATTCCTGAGAGGAGACGAAATCCAGGTCTCCTACTTCTCCGCCATCTTGCTCTGCCCCTAGTTTTAGCCATTCTGACCAGTATGAGGTGGTATCTCATTGTGGTTTTGATCTGTATTTCCCTGATCCTG
>NW_027884673.1:0-244 GCF_054177405.1 Leptonychotes weddellii | reverse complement strand
TCCTAACTGTGTTGTGTGTTGTGTGGCTCTGTCTCGTTATTCCAAAGTCTCACTAACTGTTTTTCACTCTACTGGACTCTGTGATCAACATGCTCCTTTCATCTCCCTCTTCTAGAGAATATATTTTTTTTTTATTCTTATGTTAATCCCCATACATTACATCATTAGTTCTAGATGAAGTGTTCCATGATTCATTGTTCGTGCACAACACCCAGTGCTCCATGCAGAACGTGCCCTCCTCAAT
>NW_027884672.1:0-244 GCF_054177405.1 Leptonychotes weddellii | reverse complement strand
TATGAGGAGTACTTACTGCTGCCTCTTTAGAACATACACTTCCCAGGGAGGAAGAAGAGACAGAGTTTGGACCGTTTATTTAGATGCTAAGAGCTGAATCACAGGTTAAAAATAATTCCAGTTATGTTACTGGTTTATTAAGTGCATTTGCTAAATTTTTACATCACATAGTATATTTAAATTACATTAAATTTTAGGGGTTTTTTTCTTTAAAAAGGCAAAAATAATCCTTATGTAAAAGAAC
>NW_027884671.1:0-244 GCF_054177405.1 Leptonychotes weddellii | reverse complement strand
CTCCCTCTGCGCTTTGTCCCGCCCCCCTGCTCGCACGTGTGCACTCCCGTTCTCTCTCTCCAATAAATAAATAAATCTTTTTTTAAAAAAAATAAATAATGTATACAAACCAGCCAGGGCAGTGCATGGTGCACAGACGTGCTGGACGGCAGGTGTATTAGTGGCCCCTTCACACCCTCTTGGCAAGCTCTGACCTCCCCGCCACAGGGAAAGCCCTCCAGCAGCACCCCCACCTCTGTGTGTG
>NW_027884670.1:0-244 GCF_054177405.1 Leptonychotes weddellii | reverse complement strand
TGTTAGGAGGAGAGTGGTTTTATTCTGGAAACCCACCCAGCTGACTTGAGCCCACATAGAATTTCCTAGAACTGCAATCCATAGCTACCTCTAGCTGCAAAAACATTTGGAGAGAAAAACATATGCAGCTGTGAACATCCATCATTCTGAACACCCCAAAGAGCTGTGGGGAAGAAGAGCATGGATACCGTGATGTCGAGGAGCAGCATTGCTACAGATCTCATGGTATGGGGGAAGCATATAG
>NW_027884669.1:0-244 GCF_054177405.1 Leptonychotes weddellii | reverse complement strand
TGAAGTTGAAGTTAGAGAAAGTTCTTGGGACAGGTGTACTTTAAGAAATCTTGACATTGGTGAAACTTACTTGACCTGGTCTTCCTGCTGAGTTAAGAGATTGTTTTAATGTATCAATAACAAATTAATAATAGTGAACAAAAGGTTAATAATAAAAGTCATATAATAAAGAACTTTCTGGATTATTGAATACATCAAGATAAGTTTCTAACTCCCCTTCTGCCCTAAAATATTTGCCCATGTT
>NW_027884668.1:0-244 GCF_054177405.1 Leptonychotes weddellii | reverse complement strand
GTAATGTTCTTTTATCTCTGGTAATTATCCTTATTTTGAAGTCTGCTTTATTTGAATATATATTGCTACTCTAGCTATTTTTTTATCTTTTTTTTATTATTATGTTATGTTAATCTTGGCTTTAACTATCTTTACTTGCTTGTCTTTCTAGATTTTGGGGGGTGGTGTTTTGCCCTACAAACTCAGTTCTCTGATGGGTCCAAGAAAAGTCACTGGCTTTTGTTTATTCAGCTTTTTCTTTGCT
>NW_027884667.1:0-244 GCF_054177405.1 Leptonychotes weddellii | reverse complement strand
GGGGGACTCGCTTCTCCTTGGGGGTCAGAAGTGGCCCTCTCTTCGTCCTCCGGCAGAGCAGGTAGTGCTCTTTATTTTGTTAAACTGGGTTTTCAAAATGACAAGCCATGTTACTTTGCAAATAGTTCAGAAGTTTGTCGATGTAAACCATCCCTGTTCCTCCCCTCGGAGAGATCCACTGGGAACAGTTTGGTCTGTGCGCTTCCTGTTTTTGTTTTCCTCTGAGTTTAATGCGCACCCACTC
>NW_027884666.1:0-1650 GCF_054177405.1 Leptonychotes weddellii | reverse complement strand
TCTTGATGAAGTCTCAAAAGCTCATTTTTGCTTTTGTTTCACTAGCCTTTGGAGATGTTACTTGAAAGAAGTTGCTGTGGCCGATGTCAAAGAGGTTGCTGCCTATGTACTCCTCTAGGATTTTGATGGATTCCTGTCTCACATTGAGATCTTTCATCCATTTTGAGTTTATCTTTGTGTAGGGTGTGAGAGAATGGTCGAGTTTCATTCTTCTTCATGTGGCTTTCCAATTTTCCCAACACCATTTATTGAAGAGACTGTCTTTTTTCCATTGCATATTTTTTCCTGCTTTGTCAAAGATTATTTGACCATAGAGTTGTCTGTTCCATTGGTCTGTATGTCTGTTTTTGTGCCAGTACCATGCTGTCTTGGTGATCACAGCTTTGTAATATAGCTTGAAATCGGGCAACGTGATGCCCCCAGCCTTGTTTTTCAACATTTCCTCGGTGATTCGGGGTCTTTTCCGATTCCATACAAATTTTAGGATTGTTTGTTCCAGCACTTTGAAAAATGTCATTGGAATTTTGATCAGGATGGCATTGAAGGTATAGATTGCTCTGGGTAGCATAGACATTTTAACAATGTTTAGTCTTCTGATCCATGAGCATGGAATGTTTTCCCATCTTCTTGTGTCTTCGGTTTCTTTCATGAGTGTTCTGTAGTTCCTAGAGTATAGATCCTTTACCTCTTTGGATAAGTTTATTCTGAGGTATCTTATGGTTTTTGGTGCTAATGTAAATGGAATCATTTCTCTAATTTCTCTTTCTACATTTGCATTGTTAGTGTATAAGAAAGCAACTGATTTCTGTGCATTGATTATGTATCCTGCCACATTACTGAATTGCTGTATGAGTTCTAGTAATTTGGGGGTGGAGACTTTTGGGTTTTCCACATAAAGTATCATGTCATCTGTGAAGAGAGAGCGTTTGACTTCTTCTTTGCTAATTTGAATACCTTTAATTTCTTTCTGTTGTCTGAATGCTGTTGCTAGGACTTCTAGTATTATGTTGAACGATAGTGGCGAGAGAGGGCATCCTTCACGTGTTCCTGATCTTAAGGGAAACGTTCTCATCTTTTCCCCATTGATGATGATATTCTCTGTGGGTTTTTCATAGATGGATTTTATGAACTTGAGGAATGTTCCCTCTATCCCTATACTCTGAAGAGTTTTAATCAGGAAAGGATGCTGGATTTTGTCAAATGCTTTTTCTGCATCAATTGAGAGGACCATACGGTTCTTCTCTCTCCTCTTATTAATGTGTTCTGTCGCACTTATTGATTTGCGAATGTTGAACCACCCTTGCATCCCGGGGATAAATCCCACTTGGTCGTGGTGGATGATCCTTTTAACGTATTGTTGGATCCTATTAGCTAGGATTTTTTTGAGGATTTTGGACTCCATATTCGTCAGGGATATCGGTCTGAAATTCTCCTTTTTGATGGGGTCTTTGCCTGGTTTGGGGATTAAGGTAATGCTGGCCTCATAGCATGAGTTTGGAAGTTTTCCTTCTGTTTCTATTTTTTGAAGCAGCTTCAGGAGAATAGGTATTATTTCTTCTTTGAATGTTTGGTAGAATTCCCCAGGGAGTCCATCAGGCCCTGGACTCTTGTTTTTTGGGAAGTTTTTGATTCAATCTCGTTACTGGTTAT
>NW_027884665.1:0-244 GCF_054177405.1 Leptonychotes weddellii | reverse complement strand
GGAAATCCTCAAGCGGCTTCTGATCCCCAGCGGCCGAGGCTTTCTGGCGCCTGGTGGCCGTGCTTGCGTCTGAGGCTTTCTGTGGCCTGGCGGTGGGCAGCTCCAGGCAAGACTGGGTCCCGTTGCTGTGAAGCAGGGGAAGGGTGTCCAGGCGGTGAGTGTCGCCGGAGGGCTGTTTCTTGCTCCAGGAAGATGACAGGTTTCTCTTCCCTTGGTGGCTCCCATCGAGGACAGCCGGTGGCAT
>NW_027884664.1:0-244 GCF_054177405.1 Leptonychotes weddellii | reverse complement strand
GGCTTGGCACACTGGGGGCTCATTTGTAATCTCACATAAACCTTCCCAGATTTCAAGAGCAGCAAGCACAGTGGAAAGAATATAAATGTTGACGCTAGATAGCATTTTATCAGCTACGTTCTCTTGAGCATCAGGACTCCCTATTGGTACACTGAGAATGATGATGATAATACTTTATACAAAAGAGATTAATTTGCAGGAGAGAGAATGATTTGCTGTTTAAAATACAACCATTACTAAGCGG
>NW_027884663.1:0-244 GCF_054177405.1 Leptonychotes weddellii | reverse complement strand
TTCCTGGACTCACTCCCATTATGAATTCCAGGGTCTGTTTTGGGGAGTATAAACTAAGACAAGATCTGAGGATTTGTAGCTCATTTTTCATGCCATTTTGATTTATACACATTGTTATTGTGTCTCTCTCACCTTCCTCTTTTGTTGTTGGAAGTTTAAATAATTTAAGTGATAAATAATATATAACACTGAAAAAAGAATTGCATAGGACTCCACATACAGACTATGAAAATAACACTCGGAG
>NW_027884662.1:0-244 GCF_054177405.1 Leptonychotes weddellii | reverse complement strand
AGCCTCAGTTGTCTGATAGATCCAAGAAGAATCACTGATTTTTACTTTGTCCACCTCTTTCTTTGTTGTAAGAATAGAAGTGATGACTTTCAAGCTCTTTGCTTGTCAGAGCTGGAGCCAGAAGTCCTAATGTATTTTTTTCCAGTTCTAGAATTCCAATTTGACTCTTTTAAGAGTTTTCATTTCTCTGATTAAATTCTACACATGTTGATTCATTCTATCTATATTTTCCTGTTATTTCTTT
>NW_027884661.1:0-244 GCF_054177405.1 Leptonychotes weddellii | reverse complement strand
GTGTGGGGGAGAAAAACAACAGAGAACTGGTGAAGTTCACAATCCAAGAAAATATGTAAGTAAGGGGGCACTCACTTCAATGCCACCTCTGTCACTCAAAACTCAGGGAATGGTGGGCTTGTCACTTAAACCTTCTGAGCTACAGTTTGTTGGAAGAGAAGTGTATATTTGATATCACTAAGTTCTTTCTGGCTATGGCATTTCTTTTTTCATGATGAGAAATCTATGTGACATGCCTTCACTT
>NW_027884660.1:0-244 GCF_054177405.1 Leptonychotes weddellii | reverse complement strand
GAATGTGAAAAATAGGAATATAATTGATATTAAACCCTATCTCATTCCAGGATTATATTAGTGCATGGATACATGAATTAATTAAAAACAGAGGCCCAACTATCTGTTTTTTAATAAAGATTTTTAATTATTTATTTGACAGAGAGAGAGTGAGCAAGAGAGAGAACACAAGTGGGGAGGGGCAAGAGAAAGGGAGAAGCAGACTCCCCACTGAGCAGGGAGCCTGACTTGGGGCTTGATCCTG
>NW_027884659.1:0-244 GCF_054177405.1 Leptonychotes weddellii | reverse complement strand
CCTGTATGAGAAGAAAAAGACATCAAGAAAACAGCGAAAGGAACGCAAGAACAGAATGAAGAAAGTCAGGGGGACTGCAAAAGCCAATGTTGGTGCTGGCAAAAAGAAGGAGTAAAGATGCTGCAGTGGCTTTATCTGGTTGTGCAGATTTTTCATGAGAGGATCAATAAACTAAGAATGTTAACGTGAAAAAAAAAAAATAATAATGGTGCTGGGAGAGCTGGAAATCCACATGCAAAAGAAT
>NW_027884658.1:0-244 GCF_054177405.1 Leptonychotes weddellii | reverse complement strand
TGACCTGGGCCAAAACCAAGAGTCAGATACTTAACAGAATGCACCACCCAGGCGCCCCTCAGTGTGAATCTTTAAAAGATAAGGACTTTTTTTGGGAAACATAACTTTAATGCTATATGATCTTACCTTAAAAATTAGTGAAATTTCCTTAATTATTTCTTAAATAAGTGGTGTTCATATTTCCCCAGTATTTCTGTAGTGTATTAGAGGAGATTGAAATTATTAAAACCTGTACATTTAGGGG
>NW_027884657.1:0-244 GCF_054177405.1 Leptonychotes weddellii | reverse complement strand
TCCCCCCAACCCCCTCCCCTCTAGAACCCTCAGTTTGTTTCTGAGAGTCCATAGTCTCTCATGGTTCGCCTCCCCCTCCGATTTCTCCCCCTTCATTTTACCCTTCTTACTATCTTCTTCTTTTTTTTTTAACATATGATGTATTATTTGTTTCAGAGGTACAGGTCTGTGATTCAACAGTCTTACACAATTCACAGCGATCACCATAGCACATACCCTCCCCAATGTCTATCACCCAGCCACC
>NW_027884656.1:0-244 GCF_054177405.1 Leptonychotes weddellii | reverse complement strand
TGAGGCTGAGGCAGACCCTTCCCTCTAGGGCCTGCAGGCCATCTCGGATTTTCCCACAGCTGACAGAAAGGCTGCTGGACCCCAGAATGCCTGCCTGACTGTTGTACCACCATCCAGTGGGACTTCTTGTCCATGACCAGCTCAAGTCTGTTTGAACATCTGCTGTATACATTTGTGTGTGCCACACCATCTGCTAGGGAAATATAAAAAGTTTACTTGGTGTATGGTCACTGGCCGTAGGCTG
>NW_027884655.1:0-1650 GCF_054177405.1 Leptonychotes weddellii | reverse complement strand
CACGACCTTGACCTTGAAACACTGGTTTCCTGCTCGGCGAGGCTCCCACCCCAGCTTCCCTGCCGGTCTTCCTCCTGCCCCTTAAACACACATGTTCTTGACGGTCCCTCCCTCCCTGGGGTCCTCTGCTCTCCCGGCTCTAGGGAGCATCTCCCCTTGACCTTGACACATCCAGCAAATAGTATCACTCTAATGGCAATCGAGCAGATATTTGCACAGCGATGTGCACAGAAGCACTATTCACAACAGCTAAATGGTGGAAGCAAGCCAAGTGTCCACGGACAAATGAACGGAGAAGCGAAGTGTGGAAGATCCACACAATGGAACAGTATTCAGCCCTAAAAAGGAAGGTGGCGAGGGTGGCACAGCAGGGCGAATGTGCTTGATGCCACTGAACTGTGCACTTAAAAGTAGTAAAAACAATAAGTTTTATGTTATGTATACTTTAGAGGCACCTGAGTGGCGCAGCTGGTGAAGTGTCCGGCTCTTGATTTTTGGCTTGGGTCATGATCTCGGGGTCATGGGATCGAGCCCCGCTTTGGGCTCTGCGCCGGCTGGGGAGTCTGCTTGGGATTCTCTCTCTCCCTCTCCCTCTGCCCCTCCCCTCTGTGCACATGCGCTCTCTCTCTCTCTCTCAAATAAATAAAATAAATCTTTTAAAAAATGCTTTGTCTTGTATGAGAATAAGAAAAACCTGAGGCATAGGAAAATTAAGTGAGGAAAGCGGGGTCCCTCCACCCTGAGCTACTAGAACAAATGCTGAACAAGGCGAAGGCGTGTGGCCAGCCCGCCCTGGCCGCGCCCCACCCGCCTCCCTCAGCCAACCGTGGCCAAGGCTGTCCACACATGGAGCTGTTTTCCCAGGAGCCAAGCCGGAGGGGGAAATCGGCCCAAGCAGAGATAGAATGTCACCATTTATTTGGCTAACGGGCTCCTTAGACCCCTCTGCCAACCTCCCTTCCTCTCAGAATAAGGAAAAGAAGGGCTTGGCTACTGGCAGGCCGCTTCTGGGCCCAGGCTGTGTGGGGGTCTGGGGAGCCGGGGGGCCGGGGGGGGGCTCACCTGCTATGTCACACCGTGGGTGCCTCACAAACCTGACAGGGAGGCAGGACTGGTAGGAGCTACAAGTGGGCTTGAAAAGGAAGATAATTTATGGAAGGCCGAGCCCAAAATGGCTAAGAAGCTGGGACAGGTTGCTGTCCAGGAAATGACTCATGTCTCCCCTGGTCCCTCGGGGCCGCTCTGGGAACAGACGCTGCAACAAGGAGACTAAGGTTCTTGAGGTTCTCACAGGAAGGCGGCTTCCGGCAGATTCCGCCCTGGACTAGGGGCCTGCAAGACACCTGGGGTGGCCGGCGCCCCGCATGGGCTGCAAGGGCGGCTCGGTCCTCGCTCCCGGCTCAAGAGCACAGAAGCTGAGTGGAGCGCCACCGGCCCAGGGTGCCGCGTGGACTCGTCGCCCTCTCCTGCCACCACCCACACTTCCTGTGGCCTCTGTCACCCTCCGAGCGCTCAGGCTACAGAATCTAACATGCTGACTTCGGGCCCCAGCCGCTTCAGGAAAGTGCTCTTCTAAAGTCATGACCTCCTCATCAATAAATCGAGCCCCAAACAGCATCTTCTCTGCCTCTCAACCGCGTGTGAAAATAC
>NW_027884654.1:0-244 GCF_054177405.1 Leptonychotes weddellii | reverse complement strand
TCACATATTTAAATAGCTTAAAAGGATTCTGGGGCATTGTAATTATTGTTACATGATTTATTTAAATATATTTAAAGTAGTCTGAATATCATGTATCCTGGATCCCCATGGTCCATCCATTTAAATAGTATACGAGTAAGCTGTCTTTAAAAGTTGAGATTTTGTGTCATTACTGAAGGAGTTTTTCTCCTAAAACTTGATTTCAACTCTATTTCCCTATGGGATTTTATAGTCATGCAATAAT
>NW_027884653.1:0-244 GCF_054177405.1 Leptonychotes weddellii | reverse complement strand
GTTTCTCAGACTGTAGATGAAAGGATTTAACATTGGGGTCACTGCGATGTACATCACAGTTATCACTGCATCCTTTAGGCTGTAACTAGTTAGAGGGCGAAAATACATGCCCATGACTGTCCCATAATACAGAGAAACAACTGTGAGGTGGGAACCACAGGTAGAGAAGGCTTTGAGCACACCCTTGGTGGATGGAACCTGTAAGACTGTGGAAAAGACCCGGACATAGGAGATAATGATGCAT
>NW_027884652.1:0-244 GCF_054177405.1 Leptonychotes weddellii | reverse complement strand
TGATGCTTATCTTTTCTTTTCTTTTTTTAGAAAGAGAGGGAGAGGGTGTGTGGGGGGGAGGTGGGGGTGTCCAGAAAGGGATATAGAGAGAAGGAGAGAGAGAGAATCTTAAGTAGGCTCCAAGCCTAGGACAGAGCCTCACTCGGTGCTTGATTTCATGACCCTGACATCATGACCTGAGCCAAAATCAAGAGTCAGATGCTTAATCAGCTGAGCCACTCAGGCGCCCTGGATTGATTCTTAT
>NW_027884651.1:0-244 GCF_054177405.1 Leptonychotes weddellii | reverse complement strand
TAGATTTAACCACTCCTTTTACAGTAAATCTTCACCCTGATCTCAGGCCTCAAAAAATACCCACGGGTTATTATGGACCTTTACCAAGAGGAACCGTGGGTCTTATGTTAGGCAGATCTAGCCTAAATTTTAAAGGTATCCAGGTGATGACTGGGGCGATAGATTCTGATTATGAGGGAGAAATAATGGTGGTAGCACATAAAGGTTCCTTGGACCTTTAAGGAAGGTGATAGAATTGCCCAGT
>NW_027884650.1:0-244 GCF_054177405.1 Leptonychotes weddellii | reverse complement strand
GGGTTTCATGGGTGAAGAGACATGTAGCTGACATTTATTGAGCACTTTACATGTGTTTAAGAGATTGTGCCAAACTCTTTCCAAAGGCTACTCACTTCGTCCTGTCAACATCCACAGTATCTAGACACAACTATTTTGTCTTCTAGTTGACTAGGGATGAGCAAGGTGTGGAGCTGAGGCTAAAGCCAGACAATGTGTCTCCAGGTTGTATGCCTACCCACACCTTACAAGCGCTGCTGAAATT
>NW_027884649.1:0-244 GCF_054177405.1 Leptonychotes weddellii | reverse complement strand
GGTAGAATTCCCCTGGGAAGCCATCTGGCCCTGGGCTCTTGTTTGTTGGGAGATTTTTGATTACTGCTTCAATTTCCTTGCTGGTTATGGGTTTGCTCAGATTTTCTGTTTCTTCCTGGTTCACTTTTGGTAGGTTATACGTCTCTAAGAATGCATCCATTTCTTCCAGATTGTATAAATGTCGGCATATAGTTGCTCATAATATGTTCTTGTAATTGTTTGCATTTCTTTGGTGTTGGTTGTG
>NW_027884648.1:0-244 GCF_054177405.1 Leptonychotes weddellii | reverse complement strand
GTCTCAGTTGGTTAAGCATCTGCCTTTGGCTCAGGTCATGATCCCGGGTCCTGGGATAGAGTCCCACATTGGGCTCCCTGCTCAGTGGGAAGTTTGCTTCTCCCTCTCCTTCTGAACCCGCTCACCCGCTCGCTCATGCTCTCTGTCTCACACATTCTCTCTCTCTCTCTCTCAAATAAATAAAATCTTAAAAAAAAAATCTCTGGTCTTGAAGATCCAAGTGTTGAGAGAGACAGTACATGTT
>NW_027884647.1:0-244 GCF_054177405.1 Leptonychotes weddellii | reverse complement strand
TTACACAATTCACAGCACTCACCATAGCACATAGCCTCCCCAAAGTCTATCACACAGCCACCCCCCACCACTCCAGCAATTCAGAATCTGTATACCAGAAGGGACGGGGCATGTAGGCGGGGAAAGTGAATGATTTTAGGAAAGATGACTAGGCCCTCAGGAGGACAAGTGGAGGTAAGACAGTTTGGGACAGAATTTGGGGGGGGGGTGTGGAGTCGACACTAATGTCTCCTGTTACAGGAGA
>NW_027884646.1:0-244 GCF_054177405.1 Leptonychotes weddellii | reverse complement strand
AGCCTCAGTTCTCTGATAGATCCAAGAAGAATCACTGATTTTTAATTTGTCCACCTCTTTCTTTGTTGTAAGAATAGAAGTGATGACTTTCAAGCTCTTTGCTTGTCAGAGCTGGAGCCAGAAGTCCTAATGTATTTTTTTCCAGTTCTAGAATTCCAATTTGACTCTTTTAAGAGTTTTCATTTCTCTGATTAAATTCTACACATGTTGATTCATTCTATCTATATTTTCCTGTTATTTCTTT
>NW_027884645.1:0-244 GCF_054177405.1 Leptonychotes weddellii | reverse complement strand
AGATGCAGGCTTCCTGCTGAGCAAGGAGCCCGATGCGGGACTTGATCCCAGGATCCTGGGATCATGACCTGAGCTTAAGGCAGACGCTTAACCTACCTGAGCCACCCAGGCGTCCCAGAACCAAGACACTTTTAAAAGTGAGAGGTGGTGCTTAATAATCATGGAGGGACAAGTTTTGGGCAAAGTATGATATATGGCCATCGTAGTTACTGCCTTCTTTTTTACTTTACTATCATTTTGGTTT
>NW_027884644.1:0-1650 GCF_054177405.1 Leptonychotes weddellii | reverse complement strand
CTCAGTCTCCTCCTGCTGGCTCCCCCAGCATCCCCGAGAGCATCGCTCATGGATTCCTTGACGGTCTCTGAATCGGGCCCATGCAGACAATTGCACAAGCTGAGCTTTGTCACATTTATAAAGATAAATTAAAATATTATCACTAGAGACCTTCAATAATTTAAAAAAGCCTGAGACTTTTAATGAGTAAGTGGTCTGATTAAAAGTTGGAGAGAAGAAGTATTTCTCCTCCTTTTTGGGTGGGGAACATTGCTGTGGGATGAGGAAGCCAGTCTGGATCTTGAAGCTAAAAGGCTTGGACTGGGGCTCAGTGGGACCCCCACTCACCTCTCAGGGAAAGCTCCGTTTCGTGGGTCCAACCATGTGCCAGGCACTTGGCATCTAGTCTTTCAAGGATCCTTATAAAAAGCCGTGTGGGGTCAGTGGCTCATGCTTGCTGCTCATGGAACTGCCCAGCAAGTTTGGGGGAGGTCAAGAGGTCATTGGCATTTTTCTAAAGTTCTCCCACGTGGTTCTCACATGGAGCCCAGGCCCAGAACCACTGGGTTAGCACAGTGGCTCTCAAACTTGGGGGGCATGTCAGAACCACCATGGGACGCATTGAAACACAGATCCTGAGGCCCCATCTCTGAGTTTCTGGCTCGGTGG
This sequence comes from Leptonychotes weddellii, assembly GCF_054177405.1. Taxonomy (NCBI): domain Eukaryota; kingdom Metazoa; phylum Chordata; class Mammalia; order Carnivora; family Phocidae; genus Leptonychotes; species Leptonychotes weddellii. The sequence goes on along the minus strand of NW_027884644.1, from coordinate 1,002 downwards.
GTCTGGGGTGGGGCCCAGGAATCGGCATTTCTAACCAGTTCCCATTAACGCTGATGCTGCTGGTCCAGGGACGCCCCGCAGAGAACCACCGAGTCCAGGCAGTGCTGGTGGGGCGATTACAGAAACAGAGAGGGGACGAGTCTCCCGTAGGACACCCAGCCGGCACATGGGGACGTGTCCCTTTGAATCCTTCGGATAAATTACTGAACCCCAGTGTGCCTTCACCTTCATCTTCAAATGGGAAAAATAGTGCCCAGTCTCTGTATAGATGCTATATAGGTACTAGATGGATGTGAGGTTCAATGAGGTCGTCCTTCTAGAACAATCCATGGCCCAGAGTAGGCTCAAGTCCTAATCCTGTTTATTTTCATTACTGCTTCCTGAAGGATCAGTTGAAGGGTGTCCCCCTCTGAGCAGCCTTCCTCCCTCAGCCCCAGAATGGGGCTCCCTCTGCCGTAGGGAGCCAAGCAGCTCTCTGAGCACCTGCCTCCCCAACGGCGCTGCCTACTGTGTGTCTCCCCCGTCCCACTGTGGGCTCCCCACGATCAGGGGCCAGGTGTGATGGGGTCTGGAGCCCAGTGCCCCACGTGGAGCCTGGAATGAGGAAGCAGCGAGGGAGGTGGCTGGGGCTGCTTTCCCCGTCTTAGGATGTTCCTGTTGTGAATAATCAGAGGTTACAACCCCGGAGCATGTTTAATATTACCCCATGCACCCGGAGCACAGCCATGCGCCCCGGGGGGGCTCCACAGATGCTGCCCCCTGTGGTGTCCCCAGGCTTCTCTCCAGTGGGATGCCTGACTGTCACCTGCTCTCCTTACTTCCTGCACGCAAGGCCCCTGAGTCCCTGACTTGGTCGCTAGTGAGCGTGAGCGCAGGGGCCCAGCAGGTGCTGGAAGTGGGCTTCCCTCCGTCCTCCCCAAGTCCCTTGCTGCCTGCCTGGGCCCAGCCACCAAGGCCTCTCTCGAGCTGGACAGGAGCCTCCTAAGTGGCGTCCTGCACTGG
>NW_027884643.1:0-244 GCF_054177405.1 Leptonychotes weddellii | reverse complement strand
CCCTCCTGCATAAGAATAGGGCCATTTTAAGAAGCTATGCCAAATGATCTCAGACTTCTCCAAGAGAAGACAGTTTTATTTGTGCCTGGTGTTTGCCTGATCTTTTGAATCATTAGTCAAGTTTGGTGCTGGTTAAGGGCTAGTATTCAAGACAGTCTAATTTGATAATTCAAGCCTTTGCTGTGTTATCACAAAGGACATGGGTCAATGCGACAATTCTTCTCTATGTTAAGAACCAAATTGT
>NW_027884642.1:0-244 GCF_054177405.1 Leptonychotes weddellii | reverse complement strand
TTTTCTCCGTTTGCCTGAGGACGGGAGCTGCTGGTGCTGGCGGGCGTCTCTTATTCTCCGTGGCCTCCCGGAGGGCAAAGCGATCCCGCGGCCAAGTCAGCTTCCCTTCCCTGACCCCCGCCCCAGGTTCCCAGCTGCATCTTGACCACACTCAGGCTCAACATTTAGATACACGTTTGTGTATTTTTTCACTAAATAGTCACTGAAAGCTTTTAAACTAAAATAAACAAAAAGGTATCTCTAC
>NW_027884641.1:0-244 GCF_054177405.1 Leptonychotes weddellii | reverse complement strand
GATGCGGGACTCGATCCAGGGACTCCAGGATCAGGACCTGAGCCGAAGGCAGTCGCTTAACCAACTGAGCCACCCAGGCGCCCCTCCTTCCTTTTTTAAGGCTGAATAATATCCCATTGTATGTATATACCATATTCTCTTTATTCATTATCTGTTGATGGACAGTTAGGTTGTTCCCAACCCTTGGCTGTTGTGAACGATACTGTAATAAACAATGGAGTGCCAATATCTTTTTGAGATCCTG
>NW_027884640.1:0-244 GCF_054177405.1 Leptonychotes weddellii | reverse complement strand
TTCCTGGACTCACTCCCATTATGAATTCCAGGGTCTGTTTTGGGAAGTATAAACTAAGACAAGATCTGAGGATTTGTAGCTCATTTTTCATGCCATTTTGATTTATACACATTGTTATTGTGTCTCTCTCACCTTCCTCTTTTGTTGTTGGAAGTTTAAATAATTTAAGTGATAAATAATATATAACACTGAAAAAAGATTTGCATAGGACTCCACATACAGACTATGAAAATAACACTCGGGG
>NW_027884639.1:0-244 GCF_054177405.1 Leptonychotes weddellii | reverse complement strand
GAGAGAATCTCAAGCATATTCCCCGCTGAGCTCAGAGCTGGATGTGGGCTTGACCTCATGACCCTGAGATCATGACCTGAGCCAAACTCAAGAGTCAGACGCTTAACTGACTGAGCCACCCAGGCTCCCCAGGTTCTGCCTAAATTTTAAATGATGAAAAATAACCTACAAAAGTGTCACATTAGATCTAAAAAAAAAAAGAAAAAAAATTAAGGAAAATGCCAAAAAAAAATGGAACTGGAAG
>NW_027884638.1:0-244 GCF_054177405.1 Leptonychotes weddellii | reverse complement strand
GTAAATCTGCAGCATAAGTCATAATTTCTGAGTCTTTTCTATTTTGGGGGCTCCTCCTCATAATCATTCTGTTGATGGGTGGTTGAGGGAATGTATAGAGTCCCAAGCAAGATGCACCTGTTTTCTAGGGACCTTGGGGTTGCTGGCCTCTTGTTTTCCCATCCTGTCTTCTGGGAGAGGGGACTGCCGCTCTGTTACTCAGGCAACCCTGTTTGGGTGGAGTTGCCCTGCCCCCCCTGTGGTG
>NW_027884637.1:0-244 GCF_054177405.1 Leptonychotes weddellii | reverse complement strand
CTTTCCACAGTTTGGCTATTGTGGACATTGCTGCTATAAACATCAGGGTGCACGTACCCCTTCGGATCCCTACTTTTGTATCTTTGGGGTAAATACCCAGTAGTGCAATTGCTGGATCATAGGGTAGCTCTATTTTCATTAAGTTAGCTTATTCTTGATTTACTCCACACATCATTATTGAGCAATGCTAAGTACTGGGCATAAATCAGTCAATAAGACAGATGTGCTTTCTGTTCTCATGGGG
>NW_027884636.1:0-244 GCF_054177405.1 Leptonychotes weddellii | reverse complement strand
CCTCTGCAGGGTTTCCTTGTAAGGGGGGAGGTGCTAGTTTTTAATGGGAGGGGTGCAGCTTGGAGGGTTCAGAGGAATCTGGGGACTCAAGATCTTTGGGGGCTCCACCCCTTATGTCCCCCGGCTGTGTGTCAGAGTCCCGTTCTTTCCCACGCAGGGTCCTGACCTTAGTTCGCAGACCTGATTACCCACTGGGGGGCGGCTATCATCAAAATGACAGGCAATAGCAAGTGTTGGGGAGGAT
>NW_027884635.1:0-244 GCF_054177405.1 Leptonychotes weddellii | reverse complement strand
GGGGGACTCGCTTCTCCTTGGGGGTCAGAAGTGGCCCTCTCTTCTTCCTCCGGCAGAGCAGGTAGTGCTCTTTATTTTGTTAAACTGGGTTTTCAAAATGACAAGCCATGTTACTTTGCAAATAGTTCAGAAGTTTGTCGATGTAAACCATCCCTGTTCCTCCCCTCGGAGAGATCCACTGGGAACAGTTTGGTCTGTGCGCTTCCTGTTTTTGTTTTCCTCTGAGTTTAATGCGCACCCACTC
>NW_027884634.1:0-1650 GCF_054177405.1 Leptonychotes weddellii | reverse complement strand
TTCATTTTTAGAGCCATATTCTATCCCTTCATAGTAGTAACCCTTATTTTTGGTATATATATATATATATATAAGTTGTTCTCTCTTTAAAATTTTGAGATACAGTTTCTTCTAACAGATCAAAATATACCCTAAATCTCTAGTGTATGGCTTTGTTCTAGTCTCCTGCCTGATCACATTCTCTCCCTTTTTTTTCTTTTTTTTAAATCCTCTTCTTTCTTTTTTCAACCAACTTCTTATCAATTCCTTTTATAAAATCTTTTATAATTTTCATCTTTACAGTCATATTCCATCCCTTCATCATATCAACTCTTATTTTTGTACATATATGTTTTTCTTTCTTTAAAATTTTGAGAGGCACTTTCTTCTAACAGACCAAAATACACCCAAAATCTAGTGTGTGGCAGTGATCTATGCACCAGCCTGATCATATTTGATCATATTCTGTTTTTGTTCTTTTGATTTCTTTCTGTTTGTTTTTATCTTTTTCTTTTTTTTTCTTTTTTTTTCTTTTTTCTTTCTTTCCCTTTCATTTCCCCCAGTTTCAGTTCTTTTCTGATTTGTTTAGTGTATATTTTCTGGGGACGTTGTTACCCTGTTAGCAGTTTGTTCCCTCATTCATCTATTTTCCTCTGGACAAAATGACAAGATGGAAAAAATCACCTCAACAAAAAGAACAAGAGGTAGTACACTGCCAGGGACCTAATCAATACGGACTTTGTACAATGTCGGAACTAGAGTTCAGAATGATGATTTTAAAGATACTAGCTGGGCTTGAAAAAAGTATGGAAGTTATTAGAGAAATACTTTATGGAGAAATAAAAGAACTAAAATCTAACCAAGTTGAAATCAAAAAGGCTATTAATGAGGTGCAATCAAAAATGGAGGCTCTAACTGCTAGGATAACTGAGGCAGAAGAGAGAATTAGTGATATAGAAGACCAACTGATGGAATATAAAGAAGCTTAGAAAAAGAGAGATAAAAGACTTCTGGATCACGAGGGCAGAATTCGAGAGATAAGTGATACCATAAGATGAAACTCCATTAGAAAAATTAGAAGAAAGAGAGAAAGGGGCAGAAGGTATATTGGAGCAAATTATAGCAGAGAACTTCCATAATTTAGGGAAGGAAACAGGCATCAAAATCCAGGAGGCACAAAGAACCCCGTTCAAAATAAATAAAAGTAGGTAAACACCCCGACACCTAAGTAAAACTTACGAGTCTCAGAGACAAAGAGAAAATCCTGAAAGCAGCTTGGAGAAGAGATATGTAACCTACAATGGTAGAAACATTAGATTGGCAACAGACCTATCCACAGAGACCTGGAGGCCAGAAAGGACTGGCATGATATACTCAGAGCTCTAAGTAAGAAAAATATGCAGCCAAGAATACTATATAGCTAGGTTGTCATTGAAAATAGAAGGAGAGATAAAAAGCTTCCAGGACAAACAAAAACTAAAGGAATTTGCAAACACAAAACCAGCCCTATAAGAAATATTGAAAGGGCTCCTCTAAGCAAAGAGAGAGCCTAAAAGTAACATAGACCAGAAAGGAACACAGACAATATACAGTAACAGTCACCTTACAGGAAATACAATGGCACTAAATTCATATCTTTCAATAGTTACCCTGAATGTAAATGGGCTAAAT
>NW_027884633.1:0-244 GCF_054177405.1 Leptonychotes weddellii | reverse complement strand
AGGTCACATACTGAGATACTGGGGGTTAGGACTTTAACATACATTTTTTTTTTTTTTTTTTTAGGTAACAAAACCTACAAAAGGAGAATATATGGGTGAGACTTTGATAGCATGAGTTGTACCATCTGGATCACAATGCTTAAAGGATAGGCCCTGGGCATCTGCATTGCTAACAAATTTCCTAGGAAATTCTGTTACAAAACAAAATTTGAGAATCAACTACCCAGAAAAAGGGCCATTACTT
>NW_027884632.1:0-244 GCF_054177405.1 Leptonychotes weddellii | reverse complement strand
TGATAAGAGGGAGAAAAGTCTCTGGTGCACATGAAACATATTCCGAACTCATCAACAAAGTGTTAAGGTGCAGATAAAACAGACCTATCCTCGTGCTGTGACACAGCGCTCATGACACACGGTGGAGTCAAGGTGCAGGTCCCTGCAGGCTGTCCCCCCGTCCTGGGGCACCTCCAAGCTGAAACACTGTCCCCAGGGCAATAGAGACCCACTGCAGGTGTCCGGCCACAGCAGGTGGCACCTG
>NW_027884631.1:0-244 GCF_054177405.1 Leptonychotes weddellii | reverse complement strand
TTTAAATCCTCTTCTTTCTTTTTTCAAACAACTTCTTATCAATTCCTTTTATAAAATTTTTTATAATTTTCATCTTTACAGTCATATTCCATCACTTCATCATATCAATCCTTATTTTTGTACATATATAAATTTTTCTTTCTTTAAAATTTTGAGACACAGTTTCTTCTAACAGACCAAAACACACCCAAAATCTAATATGTGGCACTGATCTATGCACCAGCCTGATCGTATTTGATCATAT
>NW_027884630.1:0-244 GCF_054177405.1 Leptonychotes weddellii | reverse complement strand
GTGGCTGCACAGGCCTTAGGGGCGGGAAGAGCAGAGAGAGCCCTGGGTAATGCAGGGTGACAACTGCCCCAAGGGGAATGGGTCATCAGGACCTGGAGCTCAGAGCAGAGCCCTGAGGAGTGGTCTGGCTGGGGTCTCAGCACGGAGACTGCTCTGGTTCATAGGACGGAGCTGGGTGGAGTCTCTGAGCCTTTATGAGGGTGCCGGGAGGGGGTCTCCGAGACAGGAGGAAGGGTGCCGGGCG
>NW_027884629.1:0-244 GCF_054177405.1 Leptonychotes weddellii | reverse complement strand
GGCCCAGCTCCTGGTGTGAAGGACTCAGGTTTGCATCAGTTTACATCCAGAGAGCCTGCGGATCTTGGGTTTCAAGGGCAAGGGCTGAGGAACCCAGGGCTGGATCATGGCCCGGGGTCACCCACCACTGATGGGGCCACCCAGCCCTGGCACCAGGCATCCCGAATCCCCACCTACATCCCTCCTATGGTCTTGGGTTAGGGCTCGGCTTCAGTGTCCCTCGCTGTAGCACACTCCCCATGTT
>NW_027884628.1:0-244 GCF_054177405.1 Leptonychotes weddellii | reverse complement strand
GTGTGGGTAATTACTAAACCAGTTTTGAGTTGTCACCTCCAGAGGAAGAATGACATATTATTCACCATTCGTGTGCAGTGTCGGGAGGCAAGCATCTTTGATTCTTGACCATTCTTTTCATCGGCACATCTCCTAAAGACTAATGCCTGCAGGCTCCGTCGCGTGCGCGAGGCTGTTGCTGAGGGGTCCCTGGGCCAGGAGGCCTTTCCACTCCCTGGACACTGGCCCTCCTCCCCTGTATCCT
>NW_027884627.1:0-244 GCF_054177405.1 Leptonychotes weddellii | reverse complement strand
CTGCCTTTGGCTCAGGTCATGATCCTGGAGTCCCTGGATCGAGTCCCGCATTGGGCTCCCTGCTCGGCAGGGAGTCTGCTTCTCCCTCTGACCCTCCCTCCTCTCATGTGCTCTCTCTCATTCTCTCTCTCAAATAAATAAAATCTTTAAAAAATACGTATTTTTTAGACACCCAGAATAAAAACCAGCCAAAATGTCTTATACAACACTTGAGAAACCACTTACCAATTATATACTCAATAAT
>NW_027884626.1:0-244 GCF_054177405.1 Leptonychotes weddellii | reverse complement strand
CAAAATCCAAAAACCTTGCTGTAACAACGCAGCAGAAAGTTGTCGGCGCTCCCTCTTTTTCTACATTGGTCTTTGATCTGTTCCTCAAACCGACCAGGCGCACCCCCGGACCTTTGCACTTGTGATTACCTCTGCCTGTGATGTTTTCTCGTATGGCTCTCCCCTGGCCTTCAACTTCAAAAACAGTTGTTCAGGGAAGCAGGGCTTAGCCACAACCCACCCCACACCCCCCACCGCTACCACT
>NW_027884625.1:0-244 GCF_054177405.1 Leptonychotes weddellii | reverse complement strand
CTTCTATAGTATGCTGCTTCATATTGCTTTGAAAAGAGAGGTAGGCATACTTAAATGAATGAAAAAATAAAATAACCTCTATTTGGTTCAAGGAAGAGTAATTTAGCAGAAACAACACTGAGATTTCAGATAGCTAGCATAAAGAGGGAAGTGCGGTGGATTGCACAGCCTCCACTGTTTGGCAGAAGTGAATATCTAACTTATAAGGAGAGGAAGCCTTCCTGAAATCTTTTTATTTTTTATT
>NW_027884624.1:0-244 GCF_054177405.1 Leptonychotes weddellii | reverse complement strand
TCTAACACAACACTTGGAGTATGCCTCTCTCCTTTCAAAACTCATCCAGGAGCTGGCAGTCTCTTTGCTGGTGAAGTTTAAATCCTGAGATCGGCATTCAAGGCCCCCCATCCCTCAAGGCTGACCCTGAGATGCCAACCTATCTCTCCAGACCTAGCACTCACTAAACTAAACTATTTGCTCTTCTGTGAATTCACCTGAAACTTTGGCACAGACACTTCCTAGCTCATTATCTTCCTTGTAC
>NW_027884623.1:0-1650 GCF_054177405.1 Leptonychotes weddellii | reverse complement strand
ATATAATGGAATATTATGCAGCCATCAAAAAAATGAAATCTTGCCATTTGCAATGATGTGGATGGAACTAGAGGGTATTATGCTAAGTGAAATAAGTCAATCAGAGAAAGACAAGTATCATATGATCTCACTGATATGAGGAATTCTTAATCTCAGGGAACAAACTGAGGGTTGCTGGAGTGGTGGGGGGTGGGAGGGATGGGGTGGCTGGCTGATGGATTTTGGGGAGGGTACGTGCTATGGTGAGCACTGTGAATTGTGTAAGACTGATGAATCACAAACCTGTACCTCTGAAACAAATAATATATGTTAAAAAAAAAAGAAGATAGTAGGAAGGGAAAAATGAAGGGGGGAAATCAGACGGTGAGATGAACCATGAGAGACTATGGACTCTGAGAAATAAACTGAGGGTTTTAGAGGGGAGGAGGGTGGGGGGATGGGTAAGGCCAGTGATGGGTATTAAAGGGGCATGTATTAAATGGAGCACTGGGTGTTATATGCAAACAAGGAATCATGGGACACTACATCAAAAACTAATGATGTAATGTATGGTAACTAACATAACATAATAAAATAAAATTAAAAAAAAAGTCTGGGTCAGCAAGAGAAGAGTATGAACCTGGGAGGGTAGAGATAGTAAAAAATTAAATAACCAAGAAAAAAGAATCATATAGTAAAGAGTTAGGGAAGGTGGAGTGGACAGATTATTAGGATAGTAAAAGGCCAACCCCCAAGGTTTACTAACTCATTAATGTATCTATCCATCAAATACTAAATCACCTCCTATATACGGTGCAATATATATGCTATAGTGATGCCTCTTCCTTGTACAGAAGATCAAATGCCTATGCATTTAGGATACAATGAAGAATGTGAGAAACTCATGAGAGGCTTAGGATACTTCTCTGGGTATACAAAGAAGGGATAGATTGCAAAAGCTGCAGTGGATCAATCAAAGTTTTAGGAAATATGTGGCATTGGAATTGAACCTTGAATGATGGTTAAGATTAGACCTTGGAGATACTGAAAGAATATGGGAGAGATTTCTAAGTAGAGGATACAGTAAAACCATTAATATAGAAGTATACAGGGAATGGTATACTTAGAGAAGAGGGTGACTAAAAACTTACACTGGAATGTAAGACTGAAAAATTGCGTTGGGGAAAAATGTAGGGGTTTTCAAATACTAAAGACTTTGACCCTTAACCAAGAGCCAAGAGCAATTACAGTCACTGTTCCTGAAATAGGACCTGGGATGAGATGAAGATAAAGGATAAAACTATTTATAATAGTTTTCTATTGCTGAAAAACAAATTAACACAAACTTAGCAGCTTAAAGTGACATAAATTTATTATCTCACAGTTTCTCTGGATCAGGAATCTGAAGATGGAATAGTTGGGTCCTCTGCTCAGTGTCTCACTAAAGCTGAAATCAGGTGTGGACTATAATCTTATTTGAGGCTTGGGATTCTCTTCCAAATTCATTCAGGTTTTGGCAAAATTCAGTGGTTGCATGATTCAAGTTTCCATTTTTCTTGCTGACAGTCAATTAAGAGCCATTCACACCAGACTAACCAATCCCCCCTCGCCCCTCCCCTCTAAAACCCTGTTTGTTTCTCAGAGTCCATAGTCTCTCATGGTTCATCTCTC
>NW_027884622.1:0-244 GCF_054177405.1 Leptonychotes weddellii | reverse complement strand
GTTAACGGCTGCCTACTGGCAGTTCTAGAGCTCAGCTATTCAGTTTCACAGTGTAGGTGTGCCCTGGGTCCCATACTTAGCTCCTGAATCAGGATCTACGTTTTAACAAGATCCTTGGTGATTCACTGATGCTTAAGATGTGCTGCCTGATGACTTGAAAAGCTGATTATTTGAGATCACACACACCCTCACCTCTAATCATATTCATGCTGTACATTTCCTTATCAGAGGTTAGGTAAACTAT
>NW_027884621.1:0-244 GCF_054177405.1 Leptonychotes weddellii | reverse complement strand
CGTTCTCAGAGTTTTCTTTTCCATGGACAGTAAGAAGGACTGCCGAAGAAGATGGCTATCAGTGTGCCCTGCTCTCCAAGGGGACTCTTCAGCCTTCCCTCCCTCCCTCTTATGCCCAGATGCAGATCATATTGTCGCTTGGATCTTTGTCCTACTGAGCTAAGCATTTAAGAACTCTAAATTACTTTTTTTTTTTTTTAAAGATTTTGAGAGAGACGGAGATAGCACAAGCAGGGGGCAGGGG